>NW_015386535.1:544275-561054 GCF_001527695.2 Protobothrops mucrosquamatus
CCCCCCCCCCCCCCCCCCGGACCTACTACCTTTCCTCCTTCCTCCCTCTCTTCCTACTTCCCTTCCTCTCTCAACCATCCCGTCTGGTGCAGTTGGGGTATTCACCGGGCACCTTCTTAAAAAAAAACCACATATAGATCTACAATATATCAATTTATATACATCTATCTATTCCCTTTCCCCCCTCCCCTCCCAGGACTTCCCAGAGCTGAACCAGGAAATAAACACACAATAATCCAATTCTATCCGAAGCTACTCATTATTACTACACCCTAGTATACACTTACTATGACTCTACAATAACATTAAAATACATACAAATTTTATAAGTATTTTTATGTATAAATATATATATAAAAAAAAAATTTAATTTTTAATTTTGATTGGAATTATAAGCAATAGGCATGGTGACAGTTAAGGATGAAGATAGTTTTAGTTGAATACGTCTGGGGGGGGGGGCAAATAGTAAAAGATGGACGTGGAATATGGAAAAATCTCTCCTGCCCTCTCTCCACAGCAGGCTCAGTAGTAACAGTGTGTATGCAGACGAAGACTAGACAGATGAGGATTTCATTTTATTTTTTGAATGGAGAGAGTGGGCAGCTGTTCAGTGAAGTGTAATTAAATAATTCCTTTCAAAGAACTCCCCCATTCTGTTTTCAAGATGTGCCTGAGCTCTAGGCCCCTTCTCTTCATTTGCAGATCAGAGTAGAGCCATTGGCTTCTGCAAACAAACAGCTGGCTGGAGGGACAAGGTGCTCTGGTAGAAAGAGTTGCATTCCAGAGCTTGGGGCAAAGGATTGTGTAAATTAAGAGGGGAAGTGCAGCATGGAGTCTTTGGAAGAGATTTATTTTGGAAACAGAGAAATGTAAAGAGCAGAGGTTGATGGATGCGCTCAGCAGCTGCTTCTCCCAGACAGGATGGAGGTTGCCAAGGGAAGGAGGCCCCCCCCCGTTTTTTAATGGTTTTCAGTGAGTTGGACCCTTGTTCCTACAGCAGAAGAGAATGGTCTTCAAGCCTTGATGTAAATACCAGGTCTCCATATGCTGTGCATTCCAGATATTTCCACTCTTATTTAAGTAGCATACTCAAAAAGAAAATCACAGGGTTATAATTTTTTTTACCGCAGTGCAATGTGACATTTCCTATGCATGTTAATTAATGGATGGTTGTCTCTGCCAAAATCCTATCTTGTTCCTCCTTAGTTATAAACTTACAGATGTTTATCTGGGAGTAAAACCTAGTGGGTGAATTTTTATGCTGAACATTAATGATATATTTGTTATTTGTTCTACACCCATTTTTATTATTGTTTGGTTGTTTTGTTTGTAGTTGATGTCTTCTATTTTTTTCCTCTTTTTATTCTGTATTTTAACTTTGGAGATAAATAAAAAAGATTAAAAAACAGGTGAATGGGTAAAAGGGTACGGATTATTTATTCTTTGTTTTATCCAGTTTTTTAAAAAATCTGTGTGCAGTCAAGCTCAGGCTGCTATCTTAGAGTAGTATTTTCCTTAGCGAAGCAGTCAAGAAATATGCTGCATATTAACACTTGGTAGAACAGCTGTGAAGGCCTTGGAAAAGGCATGAGTCTATACTGCACAAAGACCAGAATCATGCAAACTGGTATTATCTTGTAACATTCTATGGGAGCACAAATTGGACTCTGAAGAAGCAGGACAGAAACAATGTTGATGTTTTTGAAGGTTGGTGTTGGAGAAGACTCCTGAAAAAACCATGCACAGCGAAGAAAACAAATGTATCTATCTTTGAACAAATCAACTCAGAGGTCTTACTAGAAGCACAAGTGATCAGGCTCAAATTATCCAGACATTATAACGCAAGGACCTTTTTGAGAAAGCTCTAATGCTGGGAAAGGTGGAACGAAAGAGAAAACAACCAGCAGCAAGGTAGATGGACTTGGTAACAGTGGTAATGGATGCACTTTAGAACAGGGGTCCCCAACCCCCGGTCCTTGCACCAGTACTGGGCTGCAGCATGCCAGCAACAAACAAGCACAAACAAGCAAAGCCCCATCCATGAGATGAAGGCAGTACGCAAAACCATGCCCCCTCCAGTCGACGGAAAAACCTCCCTCTACGGAGCCAGTCCCTGGTGCCCAAAAGGTTGGGGACCTCTGCTTTAGAAGACCAGAAAGAGCAGATTATGGGTACATCATCATGGAAGTAACTTTAGCTTTTGACAGACTTTGAAATTAGCTCAGTAGGGACAAAATTGGTCTGGAGCAATTACAAGGCACAGGAGTTGAATGCCCCCCTCCCACCAATGTTTTGCTGTGTTTGTCACCCTACATGGCTCAATGCAAGTGGCTAACATAGTTAATGCTATCTGACATGTTGTAGATAGCTGTAACAGCAGCTATCACTGCTCCAGATAAAGATATACTGCTTTTCATTACTCAAGCAAGAGTTGTAATTTAAACAATTTTATTTTTTTTAATTAGTGTTATTCCAGTCTCTTGTTTCTTCTTCTTCTTCTTCTTCTTCTTCTTCTTCTTCTTCTTCTTCTTCTTCTTCTTCTTCTTCTTCTTCTTCTTCTTCTTCTTCTTCTTCTTCTTCTTCTTCTTCTTCTTCTTCTTCTTCTTCTTCTTCTTCTTCTTCTTCTTCTTCTTCTTCTTCTNCTCCTCCTCCTCCTCCTCCTCCTCCTCCTCCTCCTCCCTCTCCCCCTCTCCTCAACTTAACACCTACTCTGAGACAAGGTCCAGCAGCACCATCTTCATTTTATACTTCACAAATGTATTCATTATGTACAAGCTGCTTAAGCATTGTTGTTGTAAGACTGTCTGTTCAGTCTACTTATTTATTTTGCTTCAGGTCAACAATGTTATGGCAATTCTCTCAAATGATACTTTGTGCCTGTTCCCTGTCAATATTTTCTTGGAGCGAATACTGAATGCAGCTTATTGGCCATGCCTTACGTATATCTAAAGACTGACATCCAAAAATTGCACTATGTTGGATACCTCCTGGAAGAAAGAGAAAACAAGGCCAGCCTCAGAAAACTTGACAGCAAACACTTAAAGAAGATTTTAAGATTATTAATGTGCATTGGGACGATGTCAAAGATGCTGTGAATGATCAAAACCATTGGAAAATACTTGCTGCCCAATGTGCTCTGCACAAGACCGGATAATAATAATAAAATAATACAGTAACTTACCTAATTCAGAGTGAAGTAATACATTCTTTTTTATGCAATATTTTCTTAAATCTTTCTTACATCTATAACTGATTGAAATAGATCCAGAAAATCTGTTTTATCCAAAGGGACTTAGAACTGTGAGGTTTCTCAATTATCTTGAACAAGGATGATATTTGAGTGTTCTGGTTTAATGGAGTATTTTTTTCAATAAAAGTCTTAATAGTTGCCATTTTAAGCATGCAGGGGCAAGTCAAGGCAATCTTTCTACGACTTCCTCAACACTGGAAGTGAATCTGAGCAATTCTATCTATAAAAAACAAAGTATCTTGATGCAAGAAATGCCATACAGTGAAGAAAATGGAGCTCTTCCATTTTCACTCCAAGGCTCTCTGCCTCTCTGTTTCATCAAATCAAATTTTTATTTTACTCATTGAGTAGCACACCAGCACACTATACCCCATAAAATGATTAGAATAGTCATAGAAACACAATGCTTAACTATGAATGCAGGCAAATAACAAAATAATGGAGTATGTTCATTTCTACTAACACTATACCTTTTAATTAAGACTAAATCAACAATTAACAATTAACTAATCATTGTTATTGTTAGTACTAATGCTGCATTTATTGATTAAATTCATTGGCCGCCCATATTACCACAGGGGCTATAAACTAGTGGTTAAAACTATTACCACTATGGGGCTATAAACTAGTGGTTAAAACTAAAGTATTAAAATGGGATGGGATTTTGTATAAATGCCAGCAATAAAATTTTAGAGTATTAGTTGTTTCACACAATATACCCTTGTTCAAAGCATCCCGAGCTCCATGTTCAATTCAAGAAAGCAAGTTTTATTTAAGAGTCTAATGATCTAACAACGTAGACACTAGCATTGTGCACTTTCAATTCAATTTATTGTGTAGTCAAAGACCAGCATGAATAATAAACAAAATACAATTTAAGACAGAGATAAAATGCATTTGAAAACAATCTACCGATCCAGGGTACAGTCTATATTAAATGATAATGTAAAGCAGGGGTCTTCAAACTTGGCCCTTTTATGACTTGTGGACTTCAACTCCCAGAATTCCTCAGCTAGGCACGCTGGCTGAGGAATTCTGAGAGTTGAAGTCCACAAGTCATAAAAGGGCCAAGTTTGAAGACCCCTGATGTAAAGAACAAAATTATATTAAATATGATAACGTGTAAAATGACTATAAAGCATTGAAAAGTGTTAATATCAACGAAGTAAAAATATCTAAAATTTAAGTGAATTAGAGTTTTAAGGAATGGATTGTGGGATACTAGCATTGTGCTAGGTTAAGCCAGTGTCACAGCTTAACAAACCAAAGGACTAAGACGGGTCGGGTAACTATGGCAACCATGGCAATTTTTGGACTTCAACTCCCAGAGTTCTTGAGTCAGCTATCATGTCTGTACATGGCTGACTCAGGAATTCTGGGAGTTGAAGTCCACAGGTCGTAAAGGGGCCATGTTGCCCACCCCTAGACTAAGATCTACTCCAAAGAAAGAGTTTGAGAAGTCCAGTCCCATGGAGTCAGAGCTCTGTGGAAAAAAACTGCTTGGCCTTTTCAAGGACATGTGTCCTCATTTCAATATGCTAACTTTTCAGTTTATATATAGTCAACATTAGAAGGCTGTCTCTTTAAGCCTTCCATCAAGCAAGTGTTAAATCCTGGGAGGAGTGATTTGGTTGTAGAGACACAAAAGCCTTCACTGCATTCTGAGTTTGTTGGAACAAAATGCAACCTGGAAGTAATTGCTAGCTCATTTGTGATAGTAAGTTTAATATTCTTAGGACCGATCATTTTTTTCTTTAAATATGCTAACTAATATAGCTAGCAAGAATCAGTTTGTTCTCTTTTGCTTCTTTTAAAAGTTGGTCTTAGGTGTCAAGTATGCTGGATCAGCCTTGGTTCTGCCATATGGCATTGCCTGTTTCTCCATTCTGGTAGCTGCTTTAATGAAACATGGGCTGAAGGCAATTTGATTCTTAAAGCAGCAACATCCTTTTTTTTTTCCAGGTTGCCTGAAAGCTGGAGAAAAAAAACCAAGCTCCTTTCATTAATAGATGAGAGCTTGCAGAAGATCTGAAATATGTAATTGCTAAAGTGTGCGCCGGCCTCTTAATTAATGGCTGCTTTATCATGCCTAATGAATTTTATCAGCCATGATGGCAAAGGCAAAAAATTAATGGGAAAACAGTCTCCCAAAAGACAGAAGAGGGAGGAAAACAAAGAGGATCAGGCTACAGCTTTAAGTATTATTGCACTGTAATGTTCAGACATATCCCCAACCCTCCTCCACCCCTTCTATATCTATACAATAATAAACACGTAAGGGAAAAGTGTGGGTTAAGTTAATTTTCTCTATGCAAGAGCTCTTTTTATGCAGGAGAACAATTTGAGCACCTGCTTAGCCAGCTCCTTTTGCATACAGCTATAGTCCTCGGCTTATGACCAGTTGCTTAGTAACTGTTTGAAATTATGATTGATCTCCCTGGGTGTGTTTATAACCAAGATTCAAAGTTCTGACAACCTTCCTTCGCCCAATCGCACTTTGGGGCAGTCAGCAACTGGCCTGCATTTACAGCTGTTTGCAGCAACCTGCCATTACATGACCAAGCTTTATGATGTTCTTGTAGAAAACAGCATTTATTTCTGTTTCTTTCTTCTTCTTTTTTGCAAAAACACAGCATAGGAAACCTTGGGTTCACTTAATGACCACTTTGTTTGCTTAAGCCAGGGGTGGGGAACCTTGGCTCTTTTATGACTTGTGGACCTCAACTCCCAGAATTCCTGAGCCAGCATGGCTGGCTCAGGAATTCTGGCAGTTGAAGTTCACAAGTCATAAAAGAGCCAAGGTTCCCCACCCCTGGCTTAACCAGAGCATTTGCATAACGATCACTGCAAGAAATCGGGTTGATCATATGAGGTGATCTGACTTAACAACCATCATGATGGGCAGGCTCCATTATGGTCATAACTCGAGGGCTACCTGTACTTTGGTTTTGTTGTTTTATGCTGCTTAACTCTGAATTGCAAAGAAATAGGCTTGTATTTTTTTGATAGATGCCTAAATCAAGGACATGCCCCACAGCCATCTTCAAAATGAAACCCTAACCATCAAAGAGCTAGACAAGACCACTTTTCGTACACACACAAATTCAGATATATGCATTACACTAGGTCAAAATGTAGTCAGTTTTTGGCTTAGCATACTATGCCACACCAGCCCTTGTGATACACAAGGCATGGTTTGTGGCCTGAGAGTGTGAACTTAGCCCCTATAAATCAATGAACATGTGACCAAAGGGATAGCTTCAAAGTCATAGTACCACTTTATATTGCACTGGTGAGGCCACACATGGGATACTGCGTCCAGTTCTGGTCACCACGATACAAAAAAAGATACTGAGACCCTAAAAAGAGTGCAGAGAAGAGCAACAAAGATGATTAGGAGCCTGGAGGCTAAACTATATGATGAACGATTGAGGGAACTAGGGAGCTCACTCAATCCTTCATCTCTAGCAAAGAGAAGGACTAAGGGTAATATGATAGCAGTCATCAAGTACTTGAGGGGCTGTCACAGAGAAGAGGGGGTCGATCTATTCTCCAAAGCACCTGAGGGCAGGACAAGACATAACAGATGGAAGATCATTAAAGAGAGATCCAACCTAGAACTAAAAAGAAATTTCCTGACAGTCAAAAATAATTATTCAGTTGAATGGTTTGCCTGTGGAAGTTGTGGGTGCTCCATCACTGGAGGCTTTCAAGAAGAGAAATGGACAGCCATTTTGTCCAGAATGTATGAGCAGGGGGTTGGACCTTTTGGGCACCAGGGACCGGTTCAATGGAGAAAGATTTTTCCATGGACCGGAGTGGGTGTGGTTTTGTGTGCTGCCTGCATTCCACGGATGGGGCTTTGCTTGTTTGTGTGGACTGATTACTGGCATGCCACGGCCTGGTACCAGTCCATGGACCAGGGGTTAGGGACCCCTAGACTAGAAGACCTCTCAAGTTCCTGTCAACCCTGTTATTCTATGTTCTATATCAGGATGAATGCAAATTTCAGCTGACCATAATGTGTGAGGCCAGCAATTATCCAAGAAAAGGCTTGAATGCGTGTGCATTTATTTATTGTTCCCTCAGCCCAAGGGAAGATGTTCAATCCATTCTATCTTCTCTTTCTTTCTTTCTGCAGGACAACCTCTCCTGAAGAAGATAAACTAATCCCAGACGCTGCTTTCCATAACGCTGAGGAACCACAGGACAAGGAAAGTTTCATTTTCCCTCCGTGGGGGAACTTTCTCTGTCAAACTGTTGAAAAATATATTCTTTTCCCATGGATAAAATTCTCACGTTGTCTCAAAATATATGGGAACTGCTGCACTGCTTGAGGATGAAGAGCAAGTACGCCATTCTTCTCGTCTTTGTAGTAGCCCTTGTCGTAATTGAGAAGGAGAACAACATCATCTCAAGGTAGGGGGGGAGGAGGAAAGAGGCTGTGCCAGAAAAAAGACTTCCTTGGTCTTCTTCTCTGGCCTTCAGGCTGCACATGAGCTTTCCAGTCCCAACTTGCTACCACCAGTTCACCAGTCTTTTGGAACCAAGTAAATATTAACATTCCCCATTGCAGCCAGATGACTCTCTTATAAGGATGGACCGAGATCAATTACTTTATCAGTCAATAATGCTTTATTCCTCAGGCCAAAGGGAACGGATATGAATATGAATACACACACACTCACCCACCCACTAACCAATGAATAAAATATAAATTGAATATAATATAGAAACTAACTAACTAACTAAATCACTTGTACAGAACTGTAACATCTGGCTGAGATCACGTACCACAAGCACGATTGGTTAAATAAGCCACAGGATTTGTATAACAAATTATGGGTTAAAAGGACAGGTCCTACCACAAATTGTGGGTTAAAAGGAAATGCAAGTCCTACCACAGGTAGGAATTAATCAACATTAAGCTACCTAGGTTAGACTTTGTAGGTCTCTACCTGAAGAAGTAATTGGTATTTTTTTTTTAAAAAAAGAGTATTTACATTATTTTTCTATGTACTCTACATCTTTACTTTTTTGATTCAGATTCTGTGAATGAATACATAATTTTATTTGGCAAGAATCTATCTGCAATGTTAATTTGGGCTACATGTGTAAACAGGCCCTTCAAACTTAACACTGATCATCCAAATTACTAAAAGAGGCATTATGGTAAATCATTTATGGTACCAGGACTGAATTTTTAGGATGTTTATACAATCAGAAGCAATAATAATTAATATATTATAATTACAAGTAATTATAGGAAAAGTATTTTCATACTTTCTTGCTACTACCGACATACATTAAAGAATCAGTTTATAAGGCTACAGCTGGTCCTTGCAAGGCAGTCATCTAGAATGGCAATTGTCATTGCGTACAAACAGGATTGAAAAGCTTCAGAATGTCCTAAAATGTTGCCAGGATCTTTTGAGAGATTATCAGATTTCAACTGAAGAATTAGATACCATAGGACAGGGGTGTCAAACTCAATTTCACTGAGGGCCGCATCAGCATTGCGGCTGCCCTGGGGGGGTGGTGGCCAGAGTGGGTGCAGCCTACTGGGTGGGCGTGGATGGAGTGGGTGTGGCCTACTGGGTGGGCATGGCCAGTTCTACATCATTCACGTCAAGGGTGCCTATGGGGGCCTGGGCAGGAGTGGGACAGATCTGAGGGTCTTTGGCAGAAGGGGGTGGGACCGGGGCAAGTGCCAAGGCACGGTCCACCGGGGCAAGTGCCAAGTTGGCCACCACAAAATTGTACATTGGCTCCCGGCTGGCCTGGGCCAGGGCCAAGGCAGCGGGGGCTGTTCCCTCACTGTTTCCAGGATGGCTTCACGGGCCACATGAAACCACTTCGCAAGCCGCATCTGGCCCCCGGGCCTTGTGTTTGACATGTCTGCTATAGGATCCCATTAAAAGCAACAATTTGTTGCTATATCTTGTTTAGAAGTGTGCTAAATACATTTAATTTAATGTGTGATCTGGGCCACATTTGTTATGATAAGCAGTGCTTTTTTTCTTAAAAAAAAAAAAAAAAGGTGCCAGAACTTACACACATCATACAACCTGCCTTGCCTACCCTACAAGGTTCCATCCAAAAAAGGTGCCGGAATTCCATTCTGGGCATTCTATGAGAAAAAAAGCCCTGATGATAAGCACCCACACATCTATAGCCGTGTTACTGTAAATGAAACATCTCCTTAAGACTGTATTGCTCAACCGTGGCAACTTTAAGATGTGTGGACTTCAATTCTCAGAATTCCCCAGCCAACAAGGTTGTCAAAGACTGAGAAATACTGAGTTAGATAGACACTTTTGCTTATTTTTCCTCTGTGACCTTTACATTTTGGAAAACTTCATCATCCCATTCCCAGAGGATCACCTGACTTGTATTCTTTTCCACCAGGCTCAGGACAAGTATAATGCGCCTTGCTGAAGTTCATTTGAGATCCTGAGAAAATCAGCACAGCCACTGATTCTTGTGGCCAATCTTGTGGTCCCAGCTAAGACCGACTGTGGACAAGATCTATTTCCTTGATAATCCTTTGAACCACTATTTTACAAAAACAGAATCCAGGTTCAGAGAATTCAAACAGGATAAAGGATCAAATCAATATTGTGTTCCCTTTTCTTGAAATTAAAGAATGTTTGCTTTTCACTCCCTGTGGACCTTGACAGACTCCCAGCTCCAAATTCATGGCATATTGTATATTGATGAGGCCCAAGCTGTGTGAGTGTTCCCAGTGTGTGTTTTATGTACGCACACACATGCTCACCAATCATCAAGGGAATAGTACACTAACAAGGCCAAAGAATTAAAGAAACCACATTCAGTCTACATCTTCTTGCACAAACTCTTGACTTTTGATCTGGATTCCAAAGCCAGCCATAGATTTATTTCCAGGGGATGATACTACTTATCTACACTAACTGAATTCCTGGATATAGAAGGGATGAATGTGATCCTTAGATCAATGTTTCTCAACCTTGGTACCCTTAAGATGCGTGGACTTCAACTCCCAGAATTCCCCAACCAACATGCTGGTTCGGAATTTCCGGGAAACACACACATCTTAAAATAGTCAAAGTTGAGAAACACTGATCACTGTGCTAGGTTCCTTGCAGGCCAGAGAGATCCTGTAGAACAAGGGTCTTCAAAGTTGGCCCTTTTATGACTTGTGGACTTCAACTCCCAGAATTCCTCAGCCAGCATGCCTGGCTGAGGAATTCTGGGAGTTGAAGTCCACAAGTCATAAAAGGGCCAACTTTGAAGACCCCTGCTGTAGAAGATACTCAGTTGTTCTTCAGCAAGACAATTGAGAGGGGAAGGTGATTCTGAAGGCAAAAGAGAAGCACTTGACTTGGATTAAGAAAACTGTTCATTTCATCTCAAAATAACATGCCTGCTATCTCTTTAAATATCACTGCTGTTATTAGTCCCGATGATTGTATTCTTTCTCTTTACAGGGTTTCAGACAAACTGAAGCAGTCTCCACAGTCCCTGCCAGAAGCCAACAGCACTGATTCCAGATTGATGCTGCCAGAGAATGGCTCCCTCTTGTCACTGAGCTCACTGGACTTGGCCTTCTCCCAGCTTAAGCACCGCTTGCAGAACCTCACTTTGCAGCTTGGTGGCACTCTGCTGGCCCCCACTAAAAGGACACGAAAACATGTTCTCCTAATGGCCACCACCCGTACCGGCTCTTCCTTTGTAGGGGAATTCTTCAACCAGCAGGGCAACATTTTCTATCTCTTTGAGCCACTGTGGCATATAGAAAGGACAGTATCTTTTGAATCCGGGGGTGCTAATGCGGTGGGATCGGCCCTTGTCTACAGAGATGTTTTGAAGCAGCTGTTCCTCTGTGATCTTTACATTTTGGAAAACTTCATCATCCCATTTCCAGAGGATCACCTGACTCAATTTTTGTTTCGGCGTGGTTCGAGTCGCTCTTTGTGTGAGGAGCCTGTTTGCACCCCCTTCGTCAGGAAGGTCTTTGAGAAGTACCACTGCAAGAACCGCCGCTGTGGCCCCCTGAATGTGACTCTGGCAGTGGAGTCCTGCCTGCAGAAGGAGCACATGGCCCTTAAGGCTGTCCGAATTCGACAACTCGAATTCTTGCGTCCATTAGCTGAAGATCCCCGCCTGGACTTGAGGATAATTCAGTTGGTGCGGGATCCTCGTGCGGTGCTGGCCTCCCGCATGGTGGCTTTTTCGGGTAGGTATGAAACCTGGAAGAAATGGGCTAATGAAGGTGTAGCAACTCTGAATGAGGATGAGGTCCAGAGATTGCGAGGCAACTGTGAAAACATCCGACTCTCAGCTGAACTCGGTTTAAAGCAGCCAGCATGGCTTCAAGGTCGCTACATGCTGGTTCGCTATGAGGACATTGCCAGGTCTCCCCTCCAGAAAGCCAAGGAGATGTATAAATTCACTGGCATTGCTCTCACTACGCAGGTGGAGGACTGGATCCGGAAAAATACACAAGCCCCTCAAGATAGCAATGACATCTACTCCACCCAGAAAAACTCCTCTGAACAATTTGAGAAGTGGCGATTCAGCATCCCCTTCAAACTTGCCCAGGTGGTACAGAACGTCTGCACACCAGCCATGAACCTGTTTGGCTACAAGTTGGCCAACAGTGCTGAGACTCTTACAAACAGATCCATCAGCTTGCTAGATGAGAGGAGGACCTTTTGGATCACGTAAAAGGTTGCCTTCATTGGCGGATTTTTTTTTCAATCATAGCATTCTGTGAATTGAGAAAGAGAGAATGCAAGAATCTATATATTGAGGAAGGAACACATGGGCAGGAAGTGTTGGGGGAGAAGCCATCTTTGGTTGTTTTGCTTCCACTTGTCTTGACCATTCAAGAGCTTTTGGCTTTATCTGAAAGCAAGCATCACTTGCTGGCATATTTGACACTTCCAGGTGGATTACAATGGGAACACAGACACTGGCATAAGGAAGCATTCTGAAGCTGACACAGAGTAGAAGATTAAACCCTGTTTCCCTACCTCATGTCCACGTCCTTTCTCTTGGAGATGAGAACCGCCGCTGTGGCCCCCTCATCCAAAGAGAGTGAATGTTTTATATTTAAAATAAATTTATCACTTGGAAGAAAAACATGGGCTTCTCAACCTGCAGAGAAGCAGAATGTTGCACTGATCTCATCTAAGGCAGCCTTAAGGAATCTGTCAACCAGATATTTGGGAAGGGAAGGAAAGAAACTTATTTAGCACAACTGACAGCGAGAAAGCTGACTCTCCATGTGTAGACAGAGCATGTTTTGTACACATTCTCCCTAAAATCCTCAGATAAATTGAGGCCTTGTTTAAATTGAGGAGGTGTTACTGGGGAAGAGAGATGCATGGCATAGAACAGAGGTGGCTCTACCTATAAGTGTAAGGAGACTTTGGGCTACACAGAGTTTTATGCACTTAATATTGTTTTTATCCTGCCAACTCACTCAGTGCTTTGAGAGATTTAAAGCAAACCAGCAATGAGATATTCTAAGAGAAAGAGACTGGAACAATAGTCATCCTACATCTGTGGACATGAACTTTTCCTTGTTGTGCTTTCTTTTTTTAAGTCTTTTGTCTGCTTTTCTTGCTTATCTCTGAATCAGTTGCACCAACCTTCATCTGATGTCTGGGATACTAAAGTGAAGAGAATGCTGCTTTCTCATCCAATGAAAGAAAGTTGTGGCTTTAATTGTATTTTTCTCCTTCATTCCTATAATTATTTCTGTCCTTTAAAGTGATGTTGGAAATTGCCAGTACTTCCCTTCTGTAATTTCTGGGCGAATGGTTTCTTCCAGGCCACATTTGTTGAAGCAGAAAGAGGAAGGTGGACTTGGTCAAGAGGAAGGCAACAAAAATGACAGAAACAGAAACAGGCTCTCTGGTTGCCAATCTAAAATTCCTCTGACTAATTTTTGCTTAAGAGTTTTGGTTGTTATATTCGTTATCTGTTTCCAGTGCTAGATCCAGCAGCAAGCATCTAATGAATTTTACTTAGCTGTTCATCAGAAGCACTTAACATGGTAGAAGGTGTAACCTGACTGTGAATTTGATATTTCATCCCACAGTGGAAACCATATCAGAATTCTGATTGGGGGAAAAAAAGGACTCACTTGGGGGCAATTCAATCTCGTTTTCTCTGCACCTGGGTGGAGTTCAACCCACCCCCTTCCAAATTCCCAGGAATTTTGTTGGAATGGTAACATTTTCAACACATTCAATTTTGGGAAAAGTTGACATGGATTATCATGCCTCACTTTGAGTTAATAAATGGATAGATTAATATCAGGGACTGAACATACATATAACCATAAAGAATGGTAGTTTCATTAACAATCAGAGTCAAGTGTGATAGTCTGGCAGTGCTAATTTAACACCTAACCAAACACCCCACCCTCCACCCCCCATTTTCTTATCTGTAGTGAGAAGATTTAATGCTCCAGCTGTTTTTGTTTAACAAAACAAAAAAGACAACCACTTAAATAACTACTACTTCTTTTCCATGGAGCACTGCAGTGAATAAGCGACCACGTTTGTTTTGATCCAGTCAAAGTAACAAAGATCAATATGACCATCATTTGGTTTCATGGCACTGTCTGAGTGAGCAGGAATGAGCTTTGATGTGTCAAGATTATGTGTCAAGAGTATGCCTTTCCTCTCTTGTTTCCTGCAGTTTCCAAACAGCATATGATAATGCAGGTTTAACTCTGAATAAACAGTTCTGAGATACCATTAACTTCCTCCAAGGTGCTGGCCAAAATTAGAACTTTAAGGCTGTATAGCCCCACTGGATGTCTGAATTGCAGACAAAGCTGGATTGTCTACAAACAAAGTTATCAAGGAAAAAAAAAGATGGAGCATCAGCTAACATTCCCACAAGTGATTCCAGTTACACTTATGATTTGCTTTTTCCATTTAGTATTTCACTCGTGGTATTTCAACTGGTAAAGTGGTGCCATGACTACATGATTCATAGTGTGTCAACTTACCCTCAAATATAACTCATAGCAGTCTTTCAGTTAGTTGTCCCATCTCGGTTAACCCATTGCCAAGGATGCACCGTCCCCTTGCACCACATGGATACTCTTGCACATACCTTTTTGTCTCCGACAAGCCTTTTCATATCCCTCTCTAACTTCGGATAAGCTGCTTCAGAACTATATCCAATTCTCTTAACGGAAGTGTGTTGAAAAATTCTGACTGTCCTCCAGAAACATTCTGAATTAGATGTTTCAGCCAGCACTGTATTTGCTACGCTGTAGTGTTTTCCTTTTGCAGTGGGCTTTTCTTACTTTTCTCTCCTTAGTGGTGATGGTGGTAGAGCTACAAAATGTATCTTAATTTTGTTACGATTATTTATGTGAAAGAGCTAGGACTGGATAAAGAAAGCCACAACTCTTGCCTTATTTTGAACTTTCTATTCTTTTCTTTTTGAAAACTGTGAACTCCGCAGTTCATTAATTTATTTATTGTATGGAGAAGATAACAGTTGCTTTCTTAGAAGGAATCAAAACTGCACAAAAATAAAAACAATTTTCCCAAGAATCAGAAGTCTAATTCAGTGACATTAAGATGGCTTTAGCTAAATAACATGCACTTGTGTTTTTCTTTTTTAAAATGCAACTTCTTTAACTTGAAGAAAGATTCTATTTAAAGGAAGGAACAGGATAGGAAACAATTTCCTGTATAACCTTAGAGCAGTAAATAACACTGTCTTGGAAACAGATTAGAGAAGCAATATGCTGTCCTAACTCTATCTTCTGGATCCTCTGTTCAACATAAACTTTTTTTGCTGCACAGAAGTAAATGATTTATTTCCCATAAAAAGAAAAAAACACGTAGTTGCAATCGAATCAACATTTTAAAGAAAGTATGCCCAATGTAATGCATATAATATCCTTTTATTCTTAAAAAAACACCTTACAATTTAGTGAAATGTTGAAGTAAGGAACAATAGTGTGTACAGTTTTATTCCACCAGTATCAAAACTCAAACACACATTTCTGTGTTGAAGCCAACAGGCCTTACGTATCCCTACACTTGTGAGGTTTGTGGTCAGAGTCTATTTATCCTTCCCATATGAGGGATTGGTTGGTCTGAAATGAAATGATCTGTGTTTTGTATACAGTTTCACATGCAATTGGCAGTTTGCAGTCAGAATCTAGGCTGTATCTTCTAACTCTGGACAGCCATCTTGCTAATCCTGAAACCAATTAATTCTAATTCCCCCTTTTGCATTTTGGCAGACGTGGAAGTTTTCAGTTCTGCAAGACTGAGGGTATATTTGTAGAGATATTTATTTAAATTTATGTGGATACTATGCAGTCATACTATATGAAGTATATATGTGGGCTTCAGTGCCATAATCACTGGCAGTATTCCTAATTCCGAAAAGGATGGAAAACAAACCAATCCTGGAATCCAGTCTAAAGGCAGGAGCAGCAGACTCATAAAGGAAGACTAGGACATTTCACCTTCCTAGAACAAGGGCATCATTCAAGGAGTAGCATATTTATTCAAGGAAGAGTTTTAAGGAAATTTAGTAAATGCATCTCCAATCTGAGAAAGAAGGAAGGAGACCTTGACCTTTTAAAATAAACAGGAATAGCTAAATTATAGCAAAGCACGTTTTCCAACATCTTCCACCACTTTGTGTTTGGACAGTTGGTGCCCTTACACAGTGCTTCTCAACCTCTGCAACTTGTAGTTATATGGACTTCAACTCCCAGAATTCCCCAATCCGCATGAGTCCCCATCCACTACAGACACACTAGGGCAGGGGTAGGCAACCTTGGCTCTTTTATGACTCGTGGACTTCAACTCCCAGAATTCCTGAGCCAGCTTGGCTGGCTCAGGAATTCTGGGAGTTGAAGTCCACGAGCCATAAAAGAGCCAAGGTTGCCTACCCCTGCACTAGGGTTACCAGACCTGGTCTATACAAATTGGAATGGGCAGCAGATGGCAGCAAGGAAGGTTTTCTCTTATCTGATATCCATGTCCTACATAATCTCCATAAGCTTTCAGAATAGTGTATAGCAGAGGTCCCCAACCTTTCGGGCACCAGGGACCGGTGCCATGGAGAAAGGTTTTTCCACAGACCAGAGAGGGTGAGCTTTTGAATACTGCCTGCATCCCGAGGATGGAGCTTTGCTTGTTGGCATGCTGCGAACCGGTGCCGGTCCACGGACCGAGGGTTGGGGACCCCTGGTGTATAGTATACCAGTGTTTCTCAACCTTAGCAAATCTGAAGAGGTATGGGCTTTAGCCACTGAATTCTGTGAGATGAAATCCACACATCTTAGAATTGCCAAGTATGAGAAACACTGCAATATACAAGCCACTTTCCTTTAAGAGCTGAGAGACGGGGGTACCCTTCCTCCACCCTCTTCTTGGGAGTATGGGTGGATTTTTTCCCTATTTCTACCACGCGCATGTCCCGTTATACAGACAGTCCTCATTTTCCAACCATAATGGGGGACCAGAATTTCCATTGCTAAGCGCCCCATT
>NW_015386535.1:561154-605270 GCF_001527695.2 Protobothrops mucrosquamatus
ATTATTATTATTATTATTATTATTATTATTATTATTATTATTATTATTATTATTATTATTATTATTATTATTATTTCACAACCTTTTTTGCCACTGGCGTTAAGGGAGTTGCTGCAGTTATTAACTGAATCCGGCTCCCTTCACTGACTTGTCGGAAGCCAGCTGGGAAGCTTGCAATTGGCAGTCCCGTGATCCCAGGATGCTGCAACCATCCTGAATATATACCAGTTGTTGCCAAGCACCTGAATTTTGATCATGTGATTGTGGGGGTGCTGAGACGGTCCAAAGTCCAAGGGCCAGTTGTAAGTCACTTTTGTCGGTGTTGTAATTTTGAACACTTGCTAAAGGAATGGTTGTAAGTCAAAGGACTACCCGTATCCTATGTTGTATTTTGCAGTTATACTGACCACCAGGAGGCACCAAAACCATTTCTATCCCTTATCGGGACTTTTCAGATGCAGATGCAATCCTTCTGTTCAGATCTCTACAGCAGCCCAATGTAAACAAACTAACCTAAAGCAATTGGATTCATTATTGCTGACCTAATAGTTTCCTTCTCCATCCTTTATTAACATCTTGTCCCTCCAAACTGCACCAGCAGACCTGGGCTCTGGAAGTTATAGCGAGGCTGTCTAGTTGTGGTCAATATTCTAGGCCAGAGGTCTTCAAACATGGCCCTTTTATGATTTGTGGACTTCAACTCCCAGAATTCCTCAGCCAGCATGCCTGGCTGAGGAATTCTGGGAGTTGAAGTCCACAAGTCATAAAAGGGCCAACTTTGAAGACCCCTGTTCTAGGCAATAAAGAGTTGATTTCTCTTACTTTAATCTGTCATTTCATTAACTCCTTTGTCCCAGTTTCTTTCTAAATCCCAAAGCGGTAACATTTCTCTATTCTCCTTTTTAAAGCCTGATCGTTAAATGGGCAATACTCTGGCAGGAACAGCAGTTTCAGTTTCTTTAAAATCAGAACATCTGCAGAGAGGATATATGACATGTCACACACTTTAAAACCACAGGGTTATTCTTGTATTGAAGAAAGAATAATAAAAGAAGAAAGCAGAAACAGCAGCCCTGCTTGGTGGCTGGAGACTGTGCCCAGCTGGTCTTTGGCAGCAAGAAATAAACAAAGGAGACGTACTGAAATACGTCCTTCTCTCTAGGTAAATAAATATGGAAGTAGGTCTACAAAAAATGTATTAATAGCTCAACCCATGATGAACAGATTCCAATGTTCAAGTCTATCAAGATTCTTCTGAACCTTGAGTCTATCATCTGTTAGCTATTTCCCCCAGCTTGATGTTGTCTGCAAATTTGATAAGCTCTCCTATCTCCTCATCTAGATAATTTATGAAGATGTTGAAGAGTATTGGGCCTAAGACAGAACCACGGGGTACCCCACTGCTTACTTCCCTCCATGTAGATGTAGTTCCATTGAGGACTACCTGCTGAGTGTGGCTGGTCAACCAGCTGCAAATCCTTGTGGCGAGATGGGCGCAAATTTAATAATTAATTTAAAAAATTGAGGGTGATACAATCTATTCCATTCATCTGGAGTGGACAGGTGTTCTCTTAGCATGGACTTGCCTCTTTTGACTTGTATTTTGATTCTGTCTCTTATGGTGCTACTTTTATATTGGACTTTTGGGTCCAATATAAAAATTAACGAGTGAATTTGTCAAAAGGGAATTATGCATTGGATTGGTATTCTTATTTTTACATCAGAGTGGGGCAGAAACTAAAATGAAATCTCTGTGGTGCTTTCATTTGACTGATATTTTAGGCAACAAGGAAATATATAAATGAACAATGGAGGATGCCATAGCTAGTAAAACTTATGTCATGGTTCCGACAGATGAAACTCTTCAAAGAACTTTGAGGCATTGTTTACCTTAAAGAATCTTTATTTGAGTGGCATAGCATCGGCACGTACATAGTCGAAGCCAAAATATGAATTCCCTTCCCCTACATAGTATCAAAGCACAATTCCCTCCTCTAATTTACAGTCCTAAATCACATTCTCCAATTAGTTTGAAACCCGCCACTTCTTATCATCTCTTATTTCAACCACCTTGAATCACACACTACTACGATCTTGTTATGTCTAACTAATTCCCATACACATTCTTCCTCCCCCCCCCCAGTATCATCTAATTCTAACTCTAAGAGTAACACACAAGTTAAGGGAAATGGCTGCATCTCCATATGTTGTCAAAGCAAGAACATTTGATGTTAGCAGCGTTGACATCCGGCCCCCCTTACAAAAAGGATAGATCTTGTAATGTAAACAAAGCATATGTTAGGTACTATCTCTCGGTTTGTTAGGGTGTTTCCTATAGAACCTTTTGATGAGTCTATCGGCTTTCACATTGCTAGCTTTCACCCAAGTGGCTTCAGACAGCAAGTATCCCTTTCATTGTACTACTACAATTTCCCCTTAAAAATTCTAGAGTCAAGAATACGCTTTACTTCATAGTGAGTCTGACCCACTAGTACAAGGGGCTCAGGTGCCTTCTTAAAGTGGAGCCCCAAAAAGGTTTCAACAAGCTGCAATGGAAGACAGGGTGCACTTTACCTAAAAGCCTAGGGAGTTTTAATTCTACCGTGACTGGGTTGATAATCCTTATGATGGGGAAAGGCCCCAAGAATTTCGGTCCTAATTTCTTACTGGGTAATTTGAGGCATAAGTATTTAGTCGACAGATAAACCTTTTCCCCAACTTGGAATGTTCTTTGGGGAGCCCTCTTTTTATCTGCCTGCTTTTTATATGTCTCGGAAGTCTTTTTTAAAACAGTTTTCGTGGTTTTCCAAACTTCTTCCCACCCCCTCACCCATTGGTCAAGTGTCTGAGAAGCTGAGGGTGCTTGAAGATATTCAGGTATTGGGCTGAACTCTTTCCCTGTGGCTACTCTGAAAGGCATGTAGCTGGTGCTGCTGTTGACAGAATTATTGTAAGCCATCTCTGCAAAAGGGAGGAGATCGGTCCAGTCGGTTTGTTGGTAGGAGACATAACATCTGAGATATTGCTCCACCATCTTGTTAGCAGCTTCCATAGCCCATTAGTAGATGGGTGAAAAGCGGATGATAGACCTTGAGATGAGCCAATTAATTTAAGAAAGCTCCTCCAAAACGTAGCTGTGAACTGCACCCCTCTGTCCAAAATTATTCGCTTAGGGGCACCATGTAGCCGTAGAGACAGACGCCTACAGATGCTGTCTCGTACTTTGAAAACGTCAGCAGTTGCTGACGAAAGTTCAGTGTAAAATAAAAGATTTTATCCTGGAGATCAACATTTTAACAGTCTTTTTTTCCTCATAATTTATATACATATAAATACATATCTCTCTCTCTCTCTCTCTCTCTCTCTCTCTCTCTCTCTCTCTCTCTCTCTCATGCGTGATCCTGGGGCTGCCCCATGTGGCTTCCTGGTCACGTGCGGCTCGGACGGGGCCAGCCTGGGAAAGGGACTTCCTGGCTGCGCTTTTCCCAGGGGGCAGGGTGCCCGGGCGCAGGGTGAATCAGGAGCTCCATGAGGGGGCAAGTCCGCATGAAGAGAGAGAGAGAGAGAGAGAGAGAGAGAGAGAGAGAGAGAGAGAGAGAAGGGAAGCGCAAGTGTCTCTGTCTCTGTCTCTGTCTCTCTCTCTGCAAATGGTGGAGGAGGAGAAGGCTCAAAGAGCCACATGCATCTCTGGAGCCACAGGTTGCCGACCCGTGGGATAGAGCATCAGCTAGGAAGTTTTTTCCTCCCGGTATGTACTTTAGAGTGAAGTTAAAATGGTTAAAATACTGTGCCCATCACACCTGCTTTGGGGACAATTTGCGTGGAGTTTTCAGTGCTTCTAGATTTTTGTGATCTGTCCATACTTCAAAAGGCACCTTGCTCCCTTCTAGATAGTGTCGCCAGTTTATTAGAGCCCACCTAATTGTGAATGCCTCCTTCTCTCAGATTGCCCACCTTTCGCTTTCAGTAAATTTTTTTGAGGTGTAGTCTAATGAAAAGAAGGCCTAGGAGTGTCATGATAACAGTGTTCCAATATATGAAGGCTTGCCACAAAGAATCTGGGGTCAACCTATTCTCCAAAGTGCCAGAAGACACAAGAACCAATGGATGGAAACTAATAAAGGAGAGACACAACCTAGAACTAAGGAGAAATTTCCTGACAGTGAGAACAATTAACCAGTGGAATGAGTTGCCTTCAGAAGTTGTGGTTGTTCCATCTCTGCAGGCTTTTAAGAAGAGACTGGACAGCCACTTGTCTGGAATGGTACGGCAAGGGTCTTCAAACCTGGCCCTTTTATGACTTGTGGACTTCAACTCCCAAAATTCCTCAGCCAGGCATGCTGATATAGGGTCTCCTGCTTGAGCAGGGGGTTGGGCTAAAAGACCTCCAAGGTCCCTTCCTACTCGTTATTCTGTTAAAAAAAGGGGTGGCGACTTTGAATACATAGTTGTGACTGCCATCTTGACATAATAATAATAATAATAATAATAATAATAATAATAATAATAATAATAATAATAATGATGATGATGATGATGATGATGATGATGATGATGATGATGATAATATAATGAGGAGGAGGAAGAGGAAGGGACTTCTTTTGACACCTCCCTCCCCCTATCCAGCCAACACCCCTGGAGCTTCATATCTGCAAAGAGAATTCAGCCCTCCCCAATTGTGATAATTCCCAACTCCAGCGACAACTAAGGCATTTGTTTGTGCAGTTCTAGTAATGCCTTTCCATCAGACAGGCTGTTGACGTGTGGGTCAAAATTAACCAGACATCAGCAAGAGGTGGCACCGACTTTGCTCCTGGTCTTCCTAGCTTCCTTTTGCCTGCTTTGCTATTCTGCTCGGGTGCTCTAAATAACTACCCTGCAATTTGCTGAAAGAATAAAAGTGAGTAAAACGCAGTATGACAAAAATACCCAGAAGTGGGAAATTAAAAGCACAGGTGGTTCCTCTTACTTATGGTTGCTTGGGAGAAAGGGGAACAAGAGTGGTTGGATGGGAGACATGTCCCATTTTGGTATTCTGATTGTAACTCAAAATTTCAAGTCGGCTTGAAAGTCTTGGCCAATATGGATATTAAGATGGAGAAGATGAGGGTAGGTCTTGTTTTTCCCAGAAGACAGTGTGGAATGGGGGTCTCCTCTGCCATTGGCCAAAGAAGTGTGGCTCACTGGAAACTGCACATCTCAGTTTCCAAGAAAGATAAGCTGGCAGCTGGGAGAGAATATGTTCCTGATATGCTGGACCTCAGTTCCCATGTTTTCCCATATATACACAGCCTGCAGACTGGCTAAGAGAGATGTGTTGTAATCTAGCCTGGAATGCATCAGATATAGGAAAGAATATGGTGACATCATTACAAATGTCAGCAGTGCAAGAGGCCCTTCCCTTTTAACTTTCCATTGTTTGGGGAATGTATTTTAGGTAGAAGGTTTTTCAACCAGTTCTTGTAACTAAGCTTGTATAAGCAATTGGAGTATATATGTTTTTCTGTTGCTTTTTGCCTTATCCATATGGATGGACAAATGTATTCAAATGAACAATCAGAGCTCTTCCTTAAGGAGGTATAAACTGGAAGGTATAAACTAAATTCATTATAAACTGGAAGGTATAAACTGAATGAATACATTCATAAAGAGGAAAGGAGGGCTAGAACCAGTTTGGTCTAGCACAGGGGTCTTCAAACGTGGCCCTTTTATGACTTGTGGACTTGTGGACAACATGCCTGACTGAGGAATTCTGGGAGTTGAAGTCCACAAGTCATAAAAGGGCTAAGTTTGAAGACCCTGGTCTAGTAGCTAAGGCACGGGCTAGAAAGCCAGAGGTAATGAGTTCAATTCCACAGGATTTCAAAACAGAAAAACATATCCAAGAACCACAGATCATAGAATCATAGGGATAGAAGGGACCTTGGAGGTCTTCTTGTCCAACCCTCTGCCTAAGGCAGGAGACCTTATTGCATCCAGAAAAATGGCTGTCCAATCCTTTCTTGAAGACCTTCAGTGACAGAGCACCCATAATTCTGAGAGGCAAACTGTTCCATTGATTAATTGTTCTTAACTGTCAGGAAATTCCTCCTTAGTTCCAGATTGAATCTCTCTTTAAAGAGTTTCCACCCATTGCTTCTTGCCCTGCCCTCAGGTGTTTTGGAGAATAAGTTGATCCCCCTCTTCTCTGTGACAGCCCCTCAAGTACTGGAAAGCAGCTATCAGGTCACCCTAATCAGGTTATCCTTTCCTTTGGTTAGGTTAAACATACTTAGTTCCCTTAACCATTCAGCATATGGTTTAGCCTCCAGACCCCTTATTGCAGGGGTCTTCAAACTTGGCCCTTTTATGACTTGTGGACTTCAACTCTCAGAATTCCTCAGCCAGGCACACTGGCTAAGGAATTCTGGGAGTTGAAGTCCACAAGTCATAAAAGGGCCAAGTTTGAAGACCCCTGCCTTATTGTCTTTGTAGCTCTTCTCTGTGCTTTTTCTAAGGTTTCAGCCTCTTTTTTGTATCATGGTGACCAGAACTGGAATGTGAATCCATCCCAAAATGACAACAACAAATTAGGCTTCCTATATTTCTAATGAATTTACATTGTTGATGGTTGCTGAATTTATATACCGGTATTGATCCAGACTTGCAAGGGGAATATATAAGCAATAACAAATACCCCCTTATTTTCCATGCTGCAGCTGTTATTCCTTTCAGATCTCTGTAATCCCTTCCAGATACTGATTATATCCACTGCTGTTATGCCCAGTTGTTGAAACCTAGTTTAATGAATAAACCTCAATTTGTTGGGTTCACATAACATTGAAGTCAAAGCTTAGTGATCTACGATAGGAGTAGAATCAGCAAAATAAATAAATCACAATTGAAAGAAATTACAGTGTCTAGATTCATAGAGTGTACTGAACCATATAAAACGGATTGTGGTTTTAGTTTGAATGTTACTTTATCCAGGGGTCTTCAAACTTGGCCCTTTTATGACTTGTGGACTTCAACTCCCAGAATTCCTCAGCCAGGCACGCTGGCTGAAGAATTCTGGGAGTTGAAGTCCACAAGTCATAAAAGGGCCAAGTTTGAAGACCCCTGGTATATACTAACTCATTGTTGCATCTCTTCATACATCTGTGCCCTCTTGCCTTTGTGGCCTTCTACAAAGCTTTCCTCCATGGAGATTTTGCTTGGTTTTATAAGTCCAAATATTTCCATTATCCTAACTATAATGTCCAAAATTCTATGGCTTCACCAAGGCCTGCTTCGCCAGTCTGATTTTTGCAGTCTCAGTTTTACATCACAATAGACAAAACACTTTTGCAAATTCTGAAATTACGATTTTATATCCCACCTGGGTGGAAGTCCAATAAGGCCTACTCATAGGTAGAAACATGCAGAGGGTTGCAGATAAAGGTGCCCAGAACAGAGTTCCTATTAACAGCACACCATTCTGATGATTGCTTCTCCTTTCCTTTCAGAGGATGCTTTGGAGTTGGGGGGAGCTGATTTTTCCAAATGTTTTTTTTAACTACTTAGGAACAATATATCTGCAGGGTTAGGAGAGGCTAGCATAGAGATAACAATACTCTATTATTGTTGGATATATTTAAAGGGCTTTGGTAAGAAGGAAAACTCTTAGTCTGATGGACTCATGGCTAAACACTTGTCTAGATGTAATCTATAGGAAATAGGCAATTTATCCATTAGGGGATATTGGCAAAAATGTCTAGAGAGAGAGAGACACCTGATGCAGTAAAAACAATTTAAAATGGAATTAGTTAAAATAGGATAAAATAGAAATAAAATACAGTTTAAAAGAGAATTGGGAGAAAATACATTTAAAAAATAAAATTAGAAGCAGATACAGCAATTTAAGATGTAGATAGATAAAATATGATAAAATTATATTTCACTATCACCCCTACAATCTACCCCAATCAGTCTCACATATGCCGATATCAGCAGAACCATTTTGCTCAGATACTGTGCTGAGTTAAATGTAATTTTCAGCCACTTGATGCCATGGCAAAAGCAATAATCAGGTGCCATTCTAAAGGATCAGAACAAATGTGAGCAGTAGTCATAAGATGTAGAATAATGTCCACCATCCAATGCATCACAGGCTAGGCTGCATCCCTGCAGTGAATTTTTGCCAGTATCTCCCATCTATTAAACAGGAAGGGGTGAAATTATATCATCAGATAGTTTGAATCTCTAGCAAAACGTTTAGCTTCCTGAATGGCTTTGATGGGATTATCTATTCAGTCTGTTCCAGCTAGCAAACAAAGCTGGAATAAGCCCAATGTTAAATAGGCAGAAATCCCATATAAATGCTTTTACTGAGCCTCCAACCACATTCAAGTATTTTTTTCTCCCTCTGGAATTCAATAAGGGGCAAGGCTAAACCACCCACTTCTTCCTATGCACAACGGAGTCATTATATGTTGAATCTTGAGGGGATTGATAATGCAGCACATAGTCTAGTGAATAAGCCGACAGGAAAGGTCAGAGCCTTTTGTGTTCAACATGGTTGGTTATATTCACATGATCTCTGTCAGTCTATGATATTGATATGCATGTTCCCTGAAAATGGATATAATGGCCTGAAAACTTCAAATGCTTATCAGAGATTGCTTGAAAGCCTCTAAGTTCAATGGGGTAAACAGCCCACTTTACCTCTCCCCAAATGTCAAGGAAAACAGATGATGGTTCAATGATTATTTTGATTATTTGTGCCCTCAAGTCAATGCTGACCCTTGGCAACTGCCTGGACAAGTCCTTGCAGTTTTCTTGGAAACATTTCAGAAGTAGTTTGCCATTGCCTCCTTCCTAGGGCTGAGAGAAAGAGACTGGCCGAAGGTCACCCAGCTGGCTTTTTACTAAGGCAGGACTAGAAATCACAATCTCCTGGTTTCTACTTTGATGCCTTAATCACTGCACCTTACTGGCCCTAGTTCACTGATACCAACTCAGATTAAAAAAGTCCCAGGCTGACCTGAGTTACGCAGCAGTGACCTCTGCTGTCCAAATATGGAAAAAAGGAAGCAAAATGATGGTGTGTTCTTTCCCTTAATGTAGCAAATTCGTTTAAACCAGGCGTCTTCAAACTTGGCCCTTTTATGACTTGTGGACTTCAACTCCCAGAATTCTTCAGCCAGCGTGCCCTGGTCTAAATTATGAGATGTGATATAGGCTTTGCTCTATCATTAAAGTCCATATGAAATTAAAAAAATGATTATAATACTGCATAAAGAAATAGCTGATGAGCCTAAATCTGAGGAACAGTTGTTCATCTTGGTCAGCCAAAAATTAGTTACATGGGTGAATGATTGAGACTAATTTTCTTCAGTTTAGCGTATTTCAGATACAGCTGGCTTCAACTTCTACGGATTCATTTGAACAAGGAATGATGAAATCTAAAGAAAGTTCATGGATGGAGAAGACTCACACATTCTCATCCAAAAACACTTAAAGATCATTGATACATCCCCTGGCATTTCACTGTGATTCCGCTGCATCTCAGATTATATAAATCATATAAATAAGTGTATATATAGAGAGATTGGCCTAGTCTAGTGGTTCAAGTACCTGACTAGAAACTAGGAGACCATGAGTTCTAATCCCAGTTCAGGCATGACAAACTGGTTGGGTGATTTTGGGCCAGTCACTCCCTCTCAACACATGACGTCCGGCTTGGGTGACAAATTGTTGGTCAATTGCTGTCAACACTTTTGGATCAACACAAGGCCTGGGGGCCGGATACAGCCCGCGAAGTGTTTCATGTGGCCCGCGAAGCCATCCTGGAAACAGTGAGGGAACGGCCCCCGCTGCCTTGGCCCTGGCCCAGGCCGGCTGGGAGCCAATGTACAATTTTGTGGTGGCCATCTATGCTGAAACACATTCAGTCTTAGCTCCACAAGGCCATCTGGAAACAGTGAGGAACCAGCCCCTGCCGTGTCAGCCCCGCCCCCTGGGTGCATGCTGGGGAGGTGTCACCCTTTGTGAGGAATGAAGAAATGGACCATGCCTTGGCACTTGCCCTGGTCCCACCCCCTTCTGCCAGAGACCCTCAGATCTGTCCCACTCCTGCCCAGGCCCCCATAGGCACCCTTGATGCGAACAATGTAGAGCTGGCCATGCCCACCCAGTAGGCCACACCCACTCCATCCACGCCCACCCAGTAGGCTGCACCCACCCTGGCCACACCCACCCGTCCCCCCGAGGGCAACCGCAATGCTGATGCGGCCCTCAATAAAATTGAATTTGACACCCCTGACCTAGTAGGATTTTTAAAAGGATAACAAATGCAAATAAGAAATAATACAGATACTAGATCTTTATGTTTTAAATAAGCATGCCAAATAAATAGATAAATAGCATTTCCCTCCAGCAAAATTCAGATACAAAGAAGATTTCTTTTGTTTGTGTGTGGGAGGAGGGCTCCTAAAAATAGTTTTTAATTTCCAGGGGGGGGAAAGGCTCGGTAGCACCTAAGATTTTTTTGTTTTTTTAAGACTAGCTAATTCTTCAGATGCCACTGCAAATTGTGTGCTATAAGAGAATTTGTGATGAAATAAAGATGAGAAAAAGGATTTTCTGTCTTTTAGACCACTGACTGATTTATAATACAGCAAAGCAAATAAATAAAATTAATTTTTCCTTTGGAAAGAAACTGAGAGGGGCCAACTCTAGATGAATCAAAACATTTACCAAGGACATACAATATTCCTCTTTTGAAAATACAGGTCAAGCTATCTGCAATACCAGCCAGAAGTGAAGAACAGTATTTGAGAAACCACATTCAATCTCCATCTTTTTGCCAAAAGTCTTGGCTTTTGATCTGGATTCTGAAGCCAACCATAGATTTCTTCCCAGGTGATGATACTTCCTATACTTATTAACTGAATCCATGGATATGGAGGGGATGGATGTGGTTCTTCTTTTAATTAGATTGGCGTTTCTCAACCTTGACAACTTGAAGATATGTTGACTTCAATTCCCAGAATTCCCCAGCCAGCATGGGGAATCTTCAAGTTGCCAAGGTTGAGAAATTTAAATAATTTTATGTACTTTTCCATCAGGTTCAGGTCAAGCATGAACCTTGTGGAACCCAAAGGTGCTTTTCCAAAAGGCAACTGGACTCTCTTGGTTTTTTCTTTTAAAACATTCAGAGACAACCGTGATCTGGATGATTGAGAAGCTCCATAGACATTGAGCCTTGCTGAAGCTCATTTGAGACTTTGAAAAAAATCAGCACAGCTACTGATTCCTATGGTCAACCTAGTGTCCCAGCCAAGACCCACAAATGGATTAGACATCTTTCTCTTTCCCTGATCAATCCGTTGAATCACTATTTTGAAAAAGAAAAAGAATGGAGGTTTAGAGGATTCAAACAGGATAAAGACTAAATCAGTATTATTAAATCTTTTTACTGAAACTAAAGAACGCTTGCCCTTTCACTTGCTGTGGAACCAAACAGATTTCCACCTCCACATTCATGGCATATATTAGTGAGGTCTGTGCTGTGTAGGTGTTTTCAAGGTGTTTTATGTGTAAGCAAGCGCAAATCACCTTATGTGTGATAGCTAGTTCTAATTTGTATAAAATAGAAGGTGGGGGAAATGCTCAGGAAAAAATAAAAGCTGGACAATGTTAAAAGAAAGAACGTGACAAGCGCTGTTAGAAACAGGAGTACAATTTTTCTTAAGTTCCAGCTGTTAGTCATAATTTTCCTAGATTCAGGTTGTTATGGACCTGTCATCGGAACATTGTCCATGTAGTGGTAATAATCACCCATAGTTTTCATTCTTTCCACAATGTAAAATAAATGAATAGTAAACCTCTTCTACCACTGTTGCACTATTTTATATATGTAAGAGGAAAACACATTTCGATATGATTGAAGAGGCTATGGTTGACTTGAATAATTGTCATTGGAGAAAGCCAGGATAAGTCTGTACGTCTGTAGGAGACAAGATTAACCTCTGTCTCCTCTAAATGGAAAAGACCATCCTGATCGTCTATTACAGATATGTCATACACAAGGCCCGGGGGCCGGATGCGGCCCGCGAAGTGGTTTCATGTGGCCCGCGAAGCCATCCTGGAAACAGTGAGGGAACGGCCCCTTCTGCCTTGGCCCTGGCCCAGGCCGGCTGGGAGCCAATGTACAATTTTGTGGTGGCCATCTATGCTGAAACGCATTCAGTCTTAGCTCCATAAGCCCCCCCTCCCACATGGCCTGAGAGGAACAGTGAGGCTCCTCCAGTGGACCATGCCTTGGCACTTGCCCCGGTCCCACCCCCTTCTGCCAGAGATCCTCAGATCTATCCCACTCCTGCCCAGGCACCTTTGACACGAACGATGTAGAGCTGGCCACGCCCACCCAGTAGGCCACACCCACCCGGCCCCCTGAGGGCAACCGCAATGCTGATGCGGCCCTCAATGAAATTGAGTTTGACACCCCTGGTCTATTATGTTTTGGAAGACACGGGCAGTCTGGGAAGAATAGCCTGAAAACTCTCCAGGTGGGACCTTAGGAGACTAGTATGCTCCCCTCCCTTTTCTGTAAGCTGATAATCAGCTTCTTCCATCTCCTATAGATGCCATGGAAAGAACAACTCAAAACAATGCTTGGGAATCAAATAAACTGTAACCAAATAATCTCACTGAGGATGATTTGTAAATCAAAGGAGGAACCCACTTTGAAGGGAGGAGTCAAATCAAGGGCTCTGAAAGATTTGGTGGTCTATGAAAGTGTTTAGGACTCTCCCCAGTTTTTCTATGGCTTCTGAAGTGGCTCCTAGCAATATACGTGATTGTGATTTCACTTCCATACATACAGAGTATAGGGTGAAGGGGCTTGAATAGTGCAATGGAGTCCCTCACATTGATGTGATTATCTAGCCCAGGAGTGGGGAATCTTGGTTCTTTTATGACTTGTGGACTTCAACTCCCAGAATTCCTGTGTCAGCTGGCTCAGGAATTCTGTGAGTTGAAGTCCACAAGTCATAAAAGAGCCAAGGTTCCCCACCCCTGATCTAGCCAATGAGTTTTATCAGCTCATTACAGGTAGTCCTCAATTTATGACCACGGTAGAGCCCAGAATTTTGGTAGTAAATTGCAGTCATTGCAGTCATCATGTGATCAGGTTTGATTTTGCAACCATTTTATGATGGTGGATAAGCGAGTCATTACAATTGTTAAGTGACTCAAATGGCTGTAAGTCTGAATCCAGCTTATCCAATGGGCATTTTTGCCATGTTTTGCTGGCAAACAGAAAAAAATAAATTGCAAAATGCAATCGCTTAACTGCAGGATGCTGCAACAGGTCATCAATGTGAGCCAGTTGCCAAGCACCCAAAATGTGATCTTGTGATCACAGAAGTGGTGCAGCAGTCGTAACTTTGAGGACATGTCCTAAGTAATTTTTTTTGAGCCCGTCATAACTTCAAACAGTCATCAAGTGACCAGTCATAAGTCAAGTACTACCTGTAAACAGTGGCCTTTGGGATGTAAACTCCTTTGGGATGGAAATTCCTTAGTTTTTTTTTTCCTGCTTGCCAAATGCTTGCTAATTCTCTATTAGGATTGCAATTTTTTTCTGTTGATGGGCAATATATTTGTGTATTTATTGCTTAATCTTTGTTGATCTGCCCTTGTGGATGAACTTACTTTCTCCCAAATCTAAATACTCAGGGTTAAAAAAGCAACAAGGCTACATGATGCAAAAAACTAAGGAGAAATTTCCTGACAGTTAGAACAATTAACCAGTGGAACAACCTGCCTCCAGAAGCGGTGAATGTTCCAAAACTGGAAGTTTTTAAGAAGAGACTGGACAGCCATTTGTCTGAAATGGTATAGGATTTCTTGCTTGAGCAGGGGTTTGGACTAGATGACCTCCAAGTCCCTTCCAACTATTATTATTATTATTATTATTATTATTATTATTGTTGTTGTTGTTGTTGTTGTTGTTATTATTATTATCTTTTATTCATTAAACATGAACCTCAGTCAACTGAACATTCAAATTCGCTGGTGCTGATGGTTGACACGGGTTGCTACCAGCATCCTAGGTGTCAACTAGGTACCGCCTTAAAATATAAGATGAACTTCACGGAAAGCTGGGGGTAGGTGACAAGTCTATATGGGACAGCTTGCTTTGGAGCAGGGCATTTTTTTCATCTCATACATAAGCGGGGTCAAACTGCCGTGTAAGTAGCACTTCTCCAGATATTTGATATTGTTACTCAGACATAAAGACAATAAACTGATTCTGGCCTTTCCTGCTTGTAGAACAAGCAAAGTCATGCTGTTACAATAACACACAATATTTAAAAGTCTGTTGCAGCCCTGGGGATGGCTGGTGGCCTGGAGACATTCCTTTAAATTTTAACCTGATTTATTTTTACTTATGTTTGAACTTACCCCCGTTAGAGCACAATTGGGACAGAAACTTTGGATGAAAAAAAAACTGGAAGGGCAAAACGCATCTTCCTTAGTGAGAAAGCTAAAACGGGTCAATGAATTTGTACAGAATGCGATAGTTGACAAATTGTTATACATGGCAAATCGTTATTATTTTTTAACTACAGAGAAAGCTCCATGCCATTTAAACAAGATCATGTTAGAACTAAAAACGGACAGACAAATCACAGGTGTTTCTTCTACCTTCTGCCCCTAGCATTCCTGCCTCCGATGTACATAATTAGAATAAATTATTTAAAAAAAGGTTCCTCAACCTTGGCAACTTTAAGACTTGTGAACTTCAACTCCCAGAATTCCTCAGCCAGCAAAGCTGGCTGAGGAATTCTGGGAGTTGAAGTCCACAAGTCTTAAAGTTGCCAAGGTGGAGGAACCCTGATTTAAAAGATGAAAATACATCCACATAGGTTTACCTGTACATGGCACCGGATTCTGACCTTTCCCTTATTATTCGCATTTCTGACGACAACCCACATTCTTCGCGTAGGGTTCTCGCGTCGAGGCTGCAACTCTTGAGGCGGCCGCCACGGGGCAACAAAGAGAGGTTGCGCCATCCCCCAAGAGAGATAACCACACAATAAAGCCCGTTCGTTGCCTCGGCGGCTTCCTCTATGGCAGTGTTTCTCAAGCTTGACAACTTTAAAGATGTGTGGACTTCAACTCCCAGAATTCCCCAGCCAGCATAGCTGGGGGTTGAAGTCCACGCATCTTTAAAGTTGTCAAGGTTGAGAATTCTGGGAGTTGAAGTCCACACACGTCTTAAAGTTGTCAAGGTCGAGAAACACCGCTCTACGGGGCCAAAAGAATAAGAAGATCAGCCTCTCCAACTTTCCGCGAGTCATTCCCGGAAGCTGCCTCGTGGAGCGCTTTGGCCTCTCCTGTTCCGCACTGGGGGAAAGCGACGGCCTCGGAGGAATCCTGCGCGCTTCTGCTTTTGGCCACGCAGCTTTTCTCCACGGCGGGCTCCGTTTCTTCAGCCCGAGTTTCGCCTGGGAGAATCGCGCCTTCCCCCCCCCCCCCCCCCCCCCCCCCCACCCGCAGAGCATCCTGGAGAGAAACGCGAAGGAGCTGGGAAGCAAGTCTTGATTGGGAGCCCCATCTTGCGATTGGGAAAAGTCCTGGCTTGACCCGCGCCGTCGGGCGGGTACGCCTCCTCGGCTCCCGTTTCTTCAGTGAACCGCCGTGGGTTGGTTTGGTGCCCCCTCCCTCCCCCAAACCTCACGATGGAGGGGAAATCCTAAGCCAGCCATGCCAGGGTTCTCGCAGGAGTAAACTCAAGCCAATGGCCAGGTCAGCTAGAAGGCGCCCGTAAGCGACGATCCCACATCTCGGTCTCTTTCCTTCTCGTTCAGGTGCTGCTGCGTGATTCGGGATGGGATCCAAGCTCTCCGTGGATGACTCCGTCCGCGTCGTCATAGTTGGAGGCGGCTTCGGAGGGATGGAAGCTGCCCGCCTCCTGCGGGATTGGGGGATCCCCTTCGTCCTCGTCGACATGAGAGATGCCTTCCACCACAATGTGGCTGCTCTGCGGGCTTCCGTACAGAGCGGTAACCTGTCGTCTTGGGATTCCCTTCATGTCTTCATGTCTTCTCCCAATGTAGGACTGTCTAGATCAGTGTTTCTCAACCTTGACCATTTTAAGGCATGCGGACTTCAACTCCCAGAATTCCACAGCCAGCAATGCTGGCTGTGGAATTCTGAGAGTTGAAGTCCGCATGCCTTAAAATGGTCAAGGTTGAGAAACACTGGTCTAGATCAGGGGTCTTCAAACTTGGCTACTTTTAAGACTTGTGGACTTCAACTCCTAGAATTCTGGGAGTTGAAGTCCACAAGTCTTAAAGTGGCCAAATTTGAAGACCCCTGGTCTACTCTAGATATATTGAATTAGAGCAGTGCTTCTCAACCGTGACAATNTGACAATTTTAAGACTTGTGGACTTCAACTCCCAGAATTTGAAGACCCCTGGCCAAATTTGAAGACCCCTGGTCTACTCTAGATATATTGAATTAGAACAGTGCTTCTCAACCTTGACAATATATCTACTCTAGATATATTGAATTAGAACAGTGCTTCTCAACCTTGACAATTTTAAGGCATGTGGACTTCAACTCCCAGAATTCCACAGCCAGCAATGCTGGCTGTGAAATTCTGAGAGTTGAAGTCCACGTGCCTTAAAATTGTCAAGGTTGAGAAACACTGAATTAGAACCTCCTTTGTCTCTAATATGGCTGTAATCCCAGAGATCTGGAAGACACCAGCTGGTGAAAAGTTTGTTTTAGGAGCAGTTGGGTGACCTCCGACTTCATTGGATAGATTTGATGGTTCTGAAACGTTGGGGAAAACAAAGGAAACATGAAGGCAAACTAAAGTAGCAAAAGGCCCTTTTATTTGTGTAGATTGGACCAGCGGTTCTTAAATGAGAATACTTATACCACTAGTAGGAATCAGAAGAAGTTATCTAGGTGGGGCACACAGGGTTAGTCATTTTACTCTGATTTTATTTACGCCTTGAAAGGTGTAGCATAAATGGTTAAATGCAAATAAATGCCGATACAATTTCTCATTAAAAGTGTTTGTGTGGTATTATTTCCACAGCACTAATTGATGGGACTTAGGAGATGAGAACTTGAGAATCTGCAGACTTTAGATGTGTTAAAAAGTTTTGTGGAGGTTTTTGACTCCCTACTCTTTACTAATTACTATGGATTCAATTTTTTCTGCATAATTTTATAGGATTTGCAAAAAAAACCTTTATCTCCTTCTCTGAGACCTTCAAAGAGAGTTTCCAGCAGGGCAAAGTAGTTGAGATCGATTTGGAGAAACATCAGGTCCTACTGAACGATGATAAAGTGAGTACCTCTGAATTAAACGTGTTAATTGTGAAAGAGTTACACAACAACTGTAACTTCATTCTAATATTCTTTCTTAGGTACTTTCATTTTCTCATCTGATCCTCGCCACTGGGAGTGAAGGGCCTTTTCCTGGGAAGTTTAATCAACTTATTAATATGGAGATGGCTATTCAGGCTTATGAGAACATAGTCAAGGAGGTGGGTGTGATTGGTAGAAGGGAAAGGAGTGTTCTTTGCTTGCCTTCCCCCCCCCCCCTCATGAGATGTGTATTAGTGAACTTCTCAAGGACCATCTATGGCTGGTTTATGGTATTTATATAATACCTGTTATTTATTCCAATATTTTTTTTGTTTAGGATTATATTTTTAAAAATATGACTTGGGCTTTCAAATTAGCCAACTCGTCTCATTCAACTTAGAAAATGTATATAATCACCCAACTTATGTAATCATGACTCTGAGCTATGTACATCAAGCTAAAAAAAATAACTAAAATACAGGTAATCCTAGACTTACAACCATTTGCTTTATTGACCATTCTAACTTACAACATTGAAAAAAAGTGACTTACAACCATTTTTCATCCCCATGGTCACATGAACAAAATTCAGATGTCTGGCAACTGGTTCATATTTATGATAGTTGCAGTGTCCTGGGGTCATGTGATCATTTTTGCAACCTTCTGACAAGCCAAGTCAATGGGGAAGCCGGATTCACTTAACAACCAAGTTACTAATTTGAAAACCGCAGTGATTCAGTTAACAACTGTAACAAATAGGGTCAAACTCATGTAACAAATGTCTTGCTTAACAACAGAAATTTTGGGTTCAATTGTGATTGTAAGTTGAGGACTACCTGTAAACCATACAAAGTCTAGGAAAAGAAACACAATCCAAAGCCAATGTACAGTGTCTAATTTTATTCAGCCTGGAAAATTCACTGAGGCTGGAGTTGAGAAATTGCCAGCCAGGCTAGAAGGAAGGGTCAAGCAAGGGTCTAGCTTGGAGTCCTTGTGCAGTTCCAAGTGAAATAAGCTTGACCTCATGCAAGGTCCATGAAGCCTTGTCTGGTCATTCCCAGGGGAAGACAAGCATCTGGGAAGATTCTTGTAATAGAAGTGGTAAATAATAGAGTTACTGATTTTCGTTGTTCATGAGTGGCTCTGGCTGCTTGCAGCTGACAGTAATCCATGTAAGCTGCACTGAAATCACTGAGCCTTTATTCTGTGTGAGTACATATAGGTTTAAATCGTATCAGCATGCTTCCCTGGTGTGTGGAAGTGAAGAAGACCTAAGAAATGTTATTACTGTGTGACTAGAGACAGTTCTAATCTAATGCAATCTACTCTAATTTGTATATAGATGAGCATCATGCTTGCAGTTAGAATTTGTATGAAAGAGCAAGTTAAACATATCCCTTTGCCTTGAGAATTTTGGATAATTTGGTTGAACATAGAATAGACAATATATCCTGAATGAAGAAAAAACCTTTTTGATCAAGGCTGCCAAGATTTCTAAGTATCAGTTCCCTTTCTAGTTAGAGAAAGGATTCCTGTTGAAATAACCTCTCTGAAGCTACGTGTTATCTAAAGTAATGGAACCCTGCACAGTATGACTCCATCTTGTTTTTCCTTTCGGTCTTGAAAGGTGGAAAAAGCTGAGCGGGTGGTTATCGTAGGTGGCGGTTCTGCTGGGGTTGAAATGGCTGCAGAAGTTAAGACAACATATCCTAACAAAGAGGTACAAAGTAACATCCTATTGCTCATTCACTCTCACCTTGTTTTGAAAGTTAAAATTCCTTATTATCTAGAGTCAATAGAGACAAAATGAACCGCTACAAACTGTTGAGTTGACCAAAAGAAAGAGAATAGATTGGATGTATTTTTGAGATATTGCCAAATTATACATAAGTATGAATTATATCAATTCAGTTACTAAAGCTTCTCCACTTCTATAAAATCTTAGAAACTGTAATGTGGTTTACAATTGTGCTTCTCTGGGAATCTCTGTGGAGGCTAAATTTGTCTTTACATGTGACTTGCATGTGGTGCAAATGCCTTGTCAGAGCTTCAAAGGGTTGGGAAGAAGATAAGGAAGCAAGGCAAGGGTGGGCAGCTGTGTTGCCCGATCCAATTTGGGTTTTTTAGAATGTGAGTGCAGTGTAATTTTATTTATCTATGTATCAAATTTAGAATCCACCCATCTCATTCACAGAGCAACTCTGGGTGGTATATTGTTCAAAGCATAAAAACCCTATAAATGTCATATTTCAATAGGAGGCAGTTAAAACAAGAATAGAATACTTGAAGTTAAAAAAGTGGTGGAGGGTCTTCAAGGTGGCAGCCAACCCCCAAGGTGTGTGATTCAGCAGAGCCAGGTCTCCAAACTCTTCCAAAAGGCCAGGAGAGTGGGAGGGGTGCTGCTTCTTTTCTGGGATGGGGAGTAAACCCCTCCCCCCATCAAAATTCTTCAATTGATGGGGTGTCTAACATATCTTCCCTGCCTGACTGGGTGGGATGGGCCGATGTAATGGGGAGATAGTTCTGGGGTGACCTGACTCCATGCTAAAGTTATCACCAACATCTTGAATTACACCTGGAAGCAAACTGGCACCCAGTACAGCTTGCGCACAGAAGTGTAACATGTGCCATCTTTCAGGCACCCCAAATTGCTCATGTCATGTGGCTGCATTTTGTACCAGCTGAAGCTTCCAGATACTTTTCAAAGGTAGCTGCATGTACAGCATGTTGCAGAAGTTCAGACGGAGATGATTAGGGCATGAATGATTGAGAGAAGGGCTTCCCTATTGTTTATCTGATCAATAATGAAATGTTCCAAGGAAATATTGGATAAGTAATTGAAATTATATGCAGACCCATTGAAACTTTAATGTGCCTACCCCTTGCCTTCAGCACCGTCTCACTATTTATTTACCAAACACTGACAACCAATTTTACTGTCATTTTCTCAAGTAGCAAGCCACTTGAAAAGAGTGATCAATAAAAGCTAGGATAAAAAAGTTGACAAAAGCAAAAAATCAAGGCCGATCTGTAAGACTTGTGAATGCTGTATCTGTACTTTGTTCTGGAATTGATAAGTTTATTTGTGAAAGGACTCTCTTCCCTTTCAAATGTCTGGTTTGATACATGCAGGCTATTCTTTAGGTGTCTGTAGGCAAAAATTTCTCTTCATTAGCCAAAAAGTATTTGGCAATAATAGCAAAGATACATAGTTTGCAATATTGTCAGAACTTTCTTGCTTTCTTTCCGACTTTTTGGAAACACTTGGTCAATGTAGAATAATAATAGCTATTTCATGTGTTCTAGCTACATACTGTACTTTTTTATTTGCTCTTAGTTCTGGACCATGAGCATGACTGATTATGGTCTTCAGCATGCCACCCAAGAGAGAAGTCTTAAAAAATGTACTCCCCATGTTTTAGGAGAGTTCTACCAGACTTAATTTCAAGTAAATACTTGTAGGACTGGAGGCTAATACTTATTAATAGATGTGAATGAATGCTCATATCCATTTTTCCTACTATCCACTTTGTCTAATTATTAGTGTAATTCTTGTGAATAACTGAGTTATAAAGGGATCCGAGTACAGCTTCTCATGTAAGGCAGAAAAGTGCAATCCATTGTCTTTTTTACTACAGTATTAGAATTTCTAGCCTGTAACATTTAAGCTTCATCTCTTCACCAAAATGTTGCAGAACTTGATGGATATCTGAATTTAGCTTCAGAAAAGCACTAGTCTTCTCACAGTGAAGTCACACCATGACATCTGGAAAATTACATGGCTTTCAGTGGCAAAAACAAGTATCTACATGGCTGGCTGGGGAAATCTGGGAGTTGAAATCCACAAGTTTTAAAGTTGCCAAGGTCGGACGCTCCTAATCTATAATGCTCTTGCAATATGGCAATGGATGTTTGCTAAATAACTTTCATCAACTGAGCATATTAATATTTATGTTCTCAGGTCACACTTATTCATTCAAAAATGGCACTGGCAGATGGCGGACTCCTTCCCAGAGTCAGGGAGGCAGTGAAGGAGACTCTTACACAGGAGGGAGTGCATCTCTTGTTGGGTACTGAGTTTTGTTATTGGTCAAACATTTTTTTCAAGATCACTAAACCCTAAAGGTGTTTTTTTTTCCAGTGATAGGCAACCTACAGTAAGGTTGCCTGTCACTGAAGGCTCTGGTTTTTGCTGTGCATTTAAAGGGATATGTACTGTATCTGGTCTCTGTGGGACTCAAATAACATATCCCTGACAGATTACCAGAGATCAGAGGCAGATTTATTTGACCTTTTAAAAATTCTATTTTTAAGACCTTGGTGAAAGTAGAAAGAAAATAAATGCTTTGAGCCTAGAGTCATAAAAAAGACATGTGTCATACAAACAATATAGCTTGCAGGTTATTGTCCACCTCAGATCTAGATGTTTCTAGACCAGCTAAGACCTGTTGCATTTGCGTATGATAAATTCAAAATAAGGTACACCTAAAATGTAACAAGTGTAGTGTGTTTAGTTTCTTTGTTAAAATGCACAAGAGCGATACTTAGAAAAGGGGCATAGGTTTTGCTGCTGTACATTTTATAGATTTGTAAGTTTATAGACTTATAGGTCCATCTTCAAATTGAGGCATGTAATGCTTTCTTTTCTGCTTGATGAAAAGTATCTCTTTAAAACTGGCCTGTACATTTTACATGTTAAAGACCTGTGCTGATTCAGGTTTCAACAGTTAAGAATTTGAGTTGGCAGTTCCATTTCACAGATTATGGGAGCACAAGAGATAAAAGTTCTTTAAGGAGTGGCAACAGCTATGATGTGCATGCTTACACATGTTCTGAATACCTTTTCCCTATTGAATTTCGATAGCTATAGTCGTTAGATGTCCTAGTAAACAGCCTTTTTCTTATTTTTTTTTCTAGGTGAAGTATTGTTAAGTTATAAGGGCCATAGAACTGAGTTGTTTTCCCTTTTCTCCAATTTCATGACATTTATCTCCTCTCTTCTGCCTTTGATGATACATCAGGAAGATCAAATAGGGGATGGGGTTGTACAGGTAATCCTCAACTTACAACAGTTCGCTTAGTAAACATTCAAAGTTACAACAGAATTATAAAAAGTGGCTTATGACTGTTGCAGCATTCCCACGGCCACGTGATCAAAATTCAGATGCTTGGCAATTGGCATGCATTCATGTTGATTGCAGTGTCCGGGGGCCACATGATCATGTTTTGCGATCTTCTGACAAGCCAAGTAAGTGGGGAAGCCAGATTCACTTAACAACCATGTGGCTAACTTAATTGCAGTGATTCATGTTAACAACTGTGGCCAGAAAGTTTATAAAATGGGGCAAAACTTGCATAACTGCCTTGCTTAGCAACAGAGGTTTTGGGTTCAATTGTGGTTGTAAGTTGAGGACTACCTATGGTATATATTATAAAGCAAAGCAATTTTGTTTCTCTTCACGCTTGCAAAATATAATAAGCAGCTCTAGCTGAGGCAATTGAAATTAAAGCAGTGGATTAGATTATCCTGTTAGGATGGAAAAAGGAGACGGTAAGGCGTTGCCAAATTAGGAGTTCTATTGGTCTTATACGAAGCAAGAAAAAAGGTAATAGATGATCCCTAAAAAACTGAAAAAGCTTTGAATCCAATGCTTTTTCAGTTTTTTAGGGATCACCTATTACCCTTTTTCTTGCTTCGTATAAGACCAATAGAACTCCTAATTTGACAACGCCTTGCCATCTCCTTTTTCCATCCTAACAGGATAATCTAATCCACTGCTTTAATTTCTATTGCCTCAGCTAGAGCTGCTTATTATATTTTGCAAGCGTGAAGATAAACAAATTGCTTTGCTTTATCATCAGGAGAGACAGATAGCATTAAAGGATAGAAAGCTGGATATTTTTAATTAAAATTAATCAACATGCTCTTAAGTAGGTACCTTAAAGCCAAAGTAGTTATTATACTTTCAAAATTCAGTGAAATACAATGTCTTATTTTTGCTTCTCTTAATAGATCAGAAAGTTTCTAATATCCATATGCTGACCTTAAACCAATTCAAGGAGAACATGATAGTGAAGACTGATAAAGGTACTGAGGTTACTGCTGATCTGGTGATTCTGTGCACTGGAATAAAAATAAACTCTTCAGCATATGGCAGTGCATTCAGTAAGTTAATTTTCCCCCTACCCTTATTCTGTCCACAAATACTTAATTATTGCAGGTTCCACATTCTATTTCAAACCCTAGTTGTTATTCTTTGTCATTCTTTCAGTAATTTTTTTTAAATGATTGACTATCTTTAATTTTAATACTGCAATCTTTTTAAATGAATATTTGGAAGATTATTCACAGGTCCCTCTTTTAGTCAGCCTGCTGACTTGGGCCAGTCATTCTCTCTCAGCCCAATCCACATTACCGGGTTGTTGTTGTAGAGAAAAGAGGAGGAAGGTGTGTTGGATATGTTTGCCGCCTTGAGTTATTTGTAAAAATAGTAAAAGGTGGGATACAAATAAATAAAAGCATTTACTTGAGCCGATATATGTATATATGTATGTATAATGTTAGGGTATAGAAAAAGCATAGCGATCTTTGTTTAAATAGATTTGCTGTAATTGTACAAAGATCCAGCCCATTTTTCAAAATTGAGACTTCCATTGAATAAAGTAGGCAAACATAAAACCACCTCTACCTCAGACATGTCAAACTTGCGACGTCACGTGATGTTGTGCTACGTATCAGAACTTTTTTGCCATTGCCGGCAATGTGATGATGCGTCCGGCCTGCGGGCTGGCAGTTTGACACCCCTGCTCTACCTATTTTATGTGTATCTCAGATTTCAATACTAAAAAATCAAAAGAATGATGATCCATACAATATCAATACATATAGCCTTTTGCTAACATTTGACATTCATACGATGATTTCCTTGTGTCCATGCTTAGGAGACCAGCTGGCAAATAATGGTGCTTTGAAAGTGAATGAATATCTTCAAGTTGTGGGCTATGATAATATCTATGCTATTGGTGACTGCTCAGATGTGAAAGAACCAAAGATGGCATATCATGCTCAACTCCATGCAAACGTTGTAGTGACCAATATTATCAACAGCCTGACTCAAAAGCCTCTGAAAACCTATAAACCAGGTGAGACTATGAATTACATCTTTTGTGCCTTTCAGAAGTGCACATGCAACACAAACATTTCCTTGCATCTAATTCTAACGGTGTTTTGAAGCTAGCATGGCAGAGAGATAATTAGACCTGGTATACTCTTGTGCTGCTGTTTGATACAATATTTTGTTAATCAGTTTCTTAATCAGGATGGATTTTTGTATAGGAAAATAGAATAATGAAATCAATACATAAATCAATTGTTGGCATGGCTTGTTATATGGCTCGTACTCTGTGGCGCAGTGGTTAGAGTGCAGCACTGCACGCTAACTTACTGCTCACTCCAGGAGTTCGATCCTGACCGGCTCAAGGTGGACTCAACCTTCCAGCCTTCTGAGATTAGTAAAATGAGGGCCCGGATTGTTGGGGGGCAAATATGCTGACTCTGTAAACCGCTTAGAGAGGGCTGTAAAGCACTGTGGAAGCGCTGTATAAGTCTAAATGCTGTTGCTATAGTGTTTTACTCAGTATTTATAGAACAGCATTGCTATTTACTAAAATACTCAATTATAAATAGTATGTAGTAGACTTTAAAAAAAAAAAAAAAAAGCAACACCACCCCCGAAAAAACCTCTTTAAGATTCTAAAGAGAAAATTAAAATAATTAATACAAATACTAAAGTTTACATAAGTACTGTTGATACTTCAGCCTGATGTCTTGGCAATCTCCTGAAAAATATTAAGCAAGCCTAATTTTTTTTTTTTTTTAAAGAAATCCATACAAGAATGATAGAAATTGAGTTACTATAGCCAAACGTACTCTGGCAAGTTCAGATGCCGAGTCAGATAACAAATTTTGTTTCTTTTTTTTTTTTTGTAAATAATCTTGTGTTTCCTCTTTAGGATCACTTACCTTCCTGATTTCCCTGGGAAGTAATGATGGAGTGGGACAAATCAGTGAATACTATGTAGGGCATCTCTTAGTGACTGTCCTCAAAAGCAAAGATCTTTTCATCTCAAAAAGTTGGAAGAAGATGCATCAGCAGATGCCATGCTAGAAATGGAACTGCCATAAACAAAAACAGAACCGATGGTACCTGTAATGAATTAGTAATGCTTAGTTTGCTAACATTAAATCATAATTGTCTTTAAGAAACTAAGCAAAAAACCTAGATAGTAGATCTTGGCAGAAACTGTATTTCACATTAGACTTTGGAGTTGGTTTGTAGTTGATCAGCTAACGTGGATATTGTAAAATTGATCTGAATTAAAGTTTGAATGGGAGAACTGATTATCATGCAAGTGTAGAACTCAGAACAAGACTTAGGCTCAAAAATTTTCAATTCCAGATGTATCTACACAGTGCACACATGTTGGGTGTGCTATAGTCTGCATAAGCACTCTTAAATGTTCTTTAGCACTTTAATTCAAATGCTTATGGGAATAGAGTAATGGGAAAATACCAGTACCCTGGTAAGGTTTTGAAAAAAGTAGAACTGTAACTAGCACTAAATATACTAAATATACTATTAAGGGGGCTCTCTGTGCTGAAGCAGTACTTTGTAAAATAGTATTTAATTGTCCTTCCTTCCCTCTCCATCATTTATTCATGCCAGATTCTCTAATATTTGCTTGTACTAGTAAAGTTGAAGAAACCAAAGCCAGCCTTGCAGAGCTGGCAAATACTTCCTTTGGCAAATACTAATTGCAATGTTGAATTTGAGAATATTAACAGAATTGTCTTCTTTTCTTCCAAGAAACTTCTTACTTCTGAAGCCACTTTAACTTTTTATGGAAATGAACAAGAATAATAACGCTCAAGGTTAAAGTTTTAAAAAAGCATGATGCTATTTTTTTTATCAAAACAAATAAGATGAAATATTTCTCAGCAATTACAGGTCATTCTGGGATAAAACAGTAAAGCACCAAGTGAATCAAAATTATCTTCTCCATCATGGAACATAGACACAACATAAAGATTTCTAACTACCAGTGGGAAAATAAAGGGACGCAAACAATCCACATTTTTCAATTGATGGATGCATTGAATTGTTTGCTACTCTATAATGAGATTATTTTTTTAAAAAAAGGTCTAAACTAAAATAACTTGAGACATTAAAATGTAGAGAACTGGGAAAATAATTTCTTGGGGAAGATACAAAATGTAGAGGGCCTAAAGCATGTTATATCTGCAGCTCAAACTCTCTGAAACAATTCCCCCCTTTCTCCCTCAATAACAAAAGCCCTCCACCCATCACAAAACTTCAAAGCTACTCACGTATTCCGTCCTCACAATATTTTAAAAATAAAACCCACTTCTAATTCCCATTCCTACTCATATTCATGTTGAAAAATAAATTTTCATTTGGCTTCTGTTACTACTTTGCATCTAGCTTTGCCATCTCTTGCACATAGACGCCAATGCTCTCACTATCAAAAAGCAGGAAGTAAATGTTCTTCAAGGAAGAAGGACTGGAGTCATCAAAATGGGAAGAAATGGCTTTCAGAGTCACCTGGGCTGCAGTCTGTTTTGGAAAACAATTTCTAAACAAAGAAGGAAAGTTTGTAATTAATGCTCAGTAGCAAAATGTTAGTCTTAAACGTTATAACAATATATAATTGTTGTATGTTGTAAGTAACTAATAAGCTGAATCTTACTTGGGGTACTCACCCTGGGTTTCCACAAATGTTTACTGGGCTCAATGCCAAGTAATGTACAGATTCATCCCTCTAGGTAGATAATTTAAGACCAAGTTTCAGGCCATCCAAATGTAACAGCACTCAAAAGAAAGATGTTAGTGTGGAGTGACTGGCAAAAAGCAGAGGATACGTTGGGAAAAAATGCTGGCAAATAATCCAGTCAAATACAAGGTGGGAAAACGGAAAGCTGAGTTTAGAACAAGTAGATCAAAGTAATCACTGGTACGTAATTTAGAGTCATATCTGACTCTAAAGGGTGATGCTCGTCTCCGTTTCTTAGCCGAGGGAGCCAATGTTGTCCAAAGGGAGTTACGTGGTTATGTGGCCAGCATGACTATACGCTGAGGTGCACGGAACGCAGTTACCTTCCCACCAAAGTGGTACCTATTTATCTACTTGTATTTGCATGCTTTCGAACTGCTAGGTGGATAGGAGATGGGGCAAGTAACAGGAGTTTGCCCCATTGCGAGGCACTCGAGTCTTGAACACGGGCTGACAGTTTCCCAGCTGACAAGCTCAGCATCTTTTAACTGTTGAACCACCACTTTGGAAATGCAGATGCAATCAAAATAAGGTGATCAAAGGAATTTCCATAAAATACTTCTATATGAGCCTATCGGGCCCCAAATATCAGATGGAACATGAAACAAAATTTAGCAGTTGTTATGGCAACTGGAAAAAAAACACCTACTAAATATCTATATATCATGCAGTATAGGAATTTTTCACAGTATATGAAAGAGATACTGGCAAACCTACCAGCTATTTCCTTAAATATGTCACAAAATGTTAAGTAGCATTTTAATGAGTGCCAACAAAGTATGCCGATAGAGGATATCTACAATTTGCATCATAGTTCTTCCCTGAAAAACCTCTGAAGGTTGTTTTTTAAAATACCACATATAAGACCAGATGTTACCAGCTTTTTTGTTAAATGTATCACAAAAGGAATGTACTAATTCTATTAAGACATTTAAATAGTCATTACCTGCCACTGGGAAAAGGTGGAAAAGCCACAGACTTCAGCTTCTTATCTTCAGCAGCAGTTAAACAGTTCTTTATTGTCTCCTCCAATTGTTCTTCACATTTGTCTGAACCCCATTGTGGGATGTGACAGTGAATGACAAATTTTGCTGCTAGACCAGTGGCCTGGCTGAGAGCAGCTGAAGGGGGAAAATGGGTCTATTACCTTAGGCAGAGCTATACAGTTTATATACTACTATATCTGTCTTTCCCATAACCCTTAATTGGCCATTACAGGGCAACCATTTTCAAACCAAGGTACCTCAAATAGGCTAACTTACAGAATGCATCCAAAATCTGGGACACATCACTCCCTAAACCCTAACCCATGGAAAATTGACAAATTTTATAAAACCTTTTATGACATTAAAATGATCACAAAACAATTTATGACATAATAGAAAATGTCATAAAACATTTCCTGTGCTGAGATTTATGCTATCCAGTTCAACATGGGCTATTTTCAAAGCAGATCCACCTCTGAATGTATCCAACTTTTCCAGGAAAGGTAGCACATTAGAAATCCTGTCACTGTCAAAGGCAATGAGAAATCTGGTTAAGGAAATATGGCTGAAAAGATGAGGCAAGAAGGCTCACTTTTTTAAGTATTACTATTACTTTTCCAGCAAAGCTTAAGAGATAGAGATGGACCCTTTGCCATTCAATTCCCCATCCTGCACTGACTTTTTCTCATCAGGAACATTTTTATTTCTTTAAAACATTTGGATGGCCCCCCATCTTAAAACCAAACTCTGAGTGGCTCACAACCAAAGAATAAAACTATATATAAGTTGTCAAGGTTGAGGACCCCTGATATAAGCAATAAAATCATAAAGCAATAACCCCCCAATTAATCAGAAAAACCTGGTAATATAAGCTAGTTTTCCCCCACAACATTTTCCTCTGGCTCCAACCTTATGCCATCCCAATCCTTTTTTTTTTTGGGGGGGGGGGGGAGAGAGCTGGCTCTTACTTCCCAGAAAGTTAAAAAGATAGGAGCTTGCTGGAACTCCATAGGATAAGGGTTGAAATGGAAAAGGCACACTCTCCAGGTCCCTCAAGAAGGCAACATTTAAAGGCAGAGACCTGGAGTGGGCCTGCCTTATTCAATCTGCTGAGATGGGCTGACATTCAGGGAGATGTAGTCCATCAAATAATCTGGTCCTGGCCATGTACGGTTTTAAAGTTGATAAACAGCATCTTGAATTGCAGCTGGGAGTCAGTGCAGCTTGTGCAGTGGGTGAAATGTGATTTAAGAGCCAATACAGCTTGTGGTGTAATGTAAGTTAATGTACAGATGGTTGTGCACACTGCTGCATGAAAGATCAACAAGGCAAAGGTTGCTGATTCGGCTTCAATTTCTACTTTTGGTGCTCACTTTGGAACTGGGACTCTCATGCAATAGGGAAGAGAATTCTGCAGTTTCAGAATCAGGAGTAAAGGTTGTCACTTCTTGTACTTCCAGGATAGAGGTCCCATATATAAATCAGGGTGCAGATTTTTTTTAATCCTTGCCTTCGTGCTTTTCAAAGTGGGAAAGGAAGAACTATAACATAAATATAAATTGGCTTAATTGATTTTATCCTAGCCATCAAGCAACATTACTCCATCGTTGTTTATATAAGGGCTCTGACCTTTCAGTTCTGCCAGGTGAAATAGCCTATATGCTAATGTAGGGCTCCCCAACCATTCTGGCTTGGTGGCGGGGGGGGGGGAGGGAATAGTTCCTTGCGAATGGCATGCTTGTGTGCGAGAGCTCACACAGGTCCATTTGTGTGAACTTTGCATGTGAGCACAAGTGGCTGCCACTCGTGTGAGGGGACCTTCGCACATCTGCATGCTGCCTGAGCAGCCCAGTTCTGAACAGGCTGCAGTCCAGTAGTGGGCTGCGGTCCAGGTGTGGGGACCCCTGTGCTAACGGATGGACCGTCATTTGTTTTTTTTTATATATGGGAGAGAATTAAATTTTCCTTTTTCTTGCTTAAATGATCAATGACCTTACTGCCACTAACTGAGAACCAAATTGAAACTGAAGATGTTCAAATATCAAGTTTAATTTTTTTTTGCATGCAATCCTTTTTCACTCTATTTTTATAGATCGTCCAATAAGGATGCTTCTCTCAAATACTTAAGCATCATTTATATTAATTTGATTGTCCTAATAAAGGCATCACCCACTTACTTTGTACTGATTTTATCCCACAGGCTGGTATTTTTTTAAAATGTGACTAAGATAGATTTTACATAATTAGCAAAGATCTTACCTTCCGTGACTTCCAAAGGTCCCTGTGATTTACGAAGTTCTTTTACCATTTCTAAGAACTCTTTACCACCAGCTTTTTCCAATGCTTTGCCTGACCAAAAAACAAAGGAAGTTATGTTTCTATTGCAGTTCTGAGCAGGTCTTTATGTATACATGCAGAAATACAGATTCCAATTCAATGGTCAATCATTACTTCGGAATTAATTCTCTCATTTCATCCCTGACAATCAATAAAATATTTATCCTCTGTGCCTTATGAATATGTATAAATGATGATTACTGGTGCTATTGTGTATGGAAAACCAGCACTGAGCAGCATGATCTACTTTAGAACAATGTTGTAAAAAGCTTTAAATGCAGTATGGTTAACTTGTTTTATTTCTCCAAACTGGGTATGTTTTTTAAATACTGAAAATTAAAAACAAGAAAAATACTGCTAATAATAAAGATGAACAAAGGTATATTAAAAACTTTTATACATGCTAATTTATAAGATTCCAGTGGGACTTGGAAGCATATACATAACATATTTTTAGTTATCTGCAGTACATATAGTACTTTCAAGAACAATTACATTTCCTACTTTTTAATTCTGATCAAAAACTTTAAAAATGAGTGGATTCAGTAGTTCCTACAGGAAAAAAATTACAGTTCAGAGGTTTCAAGTATTTCTATTTGCTTCAAAATAATTTTAGACTTACCTACTTCCTCTTTGAGGTCTATTTCACCAGTAGTTGGATGCACAATACCTTCTACTTTCATTGAACCAATATGGCTGATGTCACTTTGTGTCAGAGATAACTGCAAAATGCCAATGCAACAAGAGCAAAAACAAACAAAAACAAAAGTTTGAGGATAATCTTTGTATTAAGATTATGAATTAGTGAAACTAGACTCCAAGAAACTTGTTATAAAAATCTTATTAAAAATCTTGTTCCAATTGTATGTTCCCAACATGTCATCTAGAAATAAGAATGTAACTATCCTTCTTTCATGAACGTTTTCACTTTTTCAATTATTCATAATTTTATTAGTTATCAAATACTGTATATCCATCCCAAAACCTGGGGTTGGCGATATCTTTAATTAGTTCTGAACTGTATGAAATGTCTTCCTTCCTCCAAGTAAAATTATTTAATTTATATAATTAATTTAATTTCATCTTGTGATTCCTAGGCTCTCCTATGTGCTGGTTGCCTTGTGAAAATTAGCTGTGAACACAGTAACAAGTTTTATAAATAAAAGCCAATGATATTTTATCTCCATAATTTAAAAAAATTCTAATCATCCCACCTACACTGAGTTGCCTGCCAACTTTTAAAGCCAATATTTGTAAGTAAGTCATTAACCATAGTCCTGTTACACATATGCATAGCAATAGCTGGGCCTCTTAAATCTATGCTTCCACTGGATATATAGTGACAATAATACAACTAATTATCCAAATGCAAGTCAAAACAGTATTCTGTGTACACGTTTAGTACTTTTATCTCTCAAATGATTATTCTTAATGGCCTAATTAGTATGTATACGCTCAGCATCTGCATAGGAGAAGGAATCATGGACGTAGTTAAGAAGCACGCAACCTTTTTGTCTATTGGTAGCTCAGGACAGGAGATTTTTGCATTTACTGTATGCATATATGTATTTATGTCTAAAATTATATTCAACTTATTGTATTACAAAGTCATTACCTATTTCTTTTAATTTACATACATAAAATCAATTTGGAATTTTATCTGACTAGTTTGCGTTTTTGAATGATGAAGTTGCAACACTATACTGTATTCAGAAATACCAAAGTTATGTTGATGTAATTCCTGAATCTTGTATATGTATTTTATGAAACACTTTTCCAGAGAGGTACCTTTTTATATACAATAGCTACATAGATACTCTGAAATATTTTCTGTATCTAAGGGTTGCAAGCCAAGAAGGCAACATCTGCAACTCCTCCAGGATAATGGTGACAAGGAGGGGAATGTTGCTGAAAATCACTGTAACAAATCTTGCATTACTCATTCTACCAACTGAAGCAACTAACTAGAGTGCTGATGAATTCAGATGCATTTAACAATCTGAACACTGCATTTCTATATAAAAGATGAAACAGAGAACAAGAAGATACCTTTGTACTGCAATTAGAATTCTATTCTATTCTACAATTCTAGTGCCTAAGGGATCTGGAACATGTTTCATTTTATGCAAGCCAAAATGTATTAATTAAAACACATCGTTTCTAAGTGATTACCTGCAAACAATTTCTTGAAATTATTCTTAAAAGGAGTAGGGTAATGAATGAATTTTTTTGCAAGGAGAGACAAATAGAGATGTTTTCACTGGAGAATATTTTTGAAGTACAGAACTTTCTACTCTTAATTTTGTACCTTCTGTCCAGGAACAAGGCTCTTAGAGGAGAGTATAGTGAATCCATCTCCAGGCCCATCATCGGCTGTTGAATTTGATGCTCCTTCTTTTTCATTTTCTTTCTGTTTATTCTATTAAAATAATATACATACTCAAAAACAGAAAAGCTAAGAGGAATATTTGGAATCCAACATCTATTTCAAATAGTTCTTTAAAATTTGCATATAAATAATACTATTTGGTAATGTAATTATATAGGAGATTATTTTTTTTAGTTGGAATAGTATAAAACCACACATCACTAGAAGCCACAATCATTACGTCTGATTTACTTTGGCTATGTCATGCTTGCATGGAGAAGTCAATGATGCTAGGAATGGTTAGTGGAATATGAAGAAGAGGCAACCAAAGAACATGGTAGCTTAATAACACCAAAACTGATACAAAGATGAACATCCAACAACTGAAAGAAGCTGTGCTTGACAGAGTAGATGGAGCGGACTTGCCTATAAAGTCGCCAAGAATTGGACACAACTGAATGATTAAAACAACATTTTTTTTTCTAGTGGAAAGAAATGTTTTCTAAATACAATAAGGGAGGAAAAATTCAGGCCAATTTACATATTTATTTTTAAGGTGGGAAAATTCTAATAAATGAATGTCAGTTTTCTATATTTATATTTGGAAATGATTTTGTATGATATAGTCTTTTCACACAAGTGTGCTTACTGCCAAAGGCAAAATAAAAAAAATCATTGCTAATACTTTCTCTAACGTGGTAATTTTTTATTTTGTACATAAGGAACCTTTTCACATAATAGATCGATGTGATCAATGTGACAAAAACATTTTACTTTGCAAGGAACTTAACATCCCATGAATAAAATTATGTTGTGGCTTTTAAGTGGCTACAGCAAAGATAGTGGAGAATATATGAAGCTCAAGACTGAACTGTTGGTTTTTGGTTTTTTTTTGTAGATGTCTTCACCAGGTTCAGTTACAACATCAGTGCTGGGGATGGGGGGAGGGAGAGTGGACTTTGCTGTCTGTTTATATTTAATAATAATAATATGTCCTACCAGCATTGATCATGTTACTGTTTCTTCTTTGTTGTTCATTTGCTGCTGGTTCTGATTTATCTGGATATTGGTTAATGGATATGTTATGAGGAAGGATGTATTTAAAGTTAATAGAACAGAGCTGGAAGGGACCTTGGAGATCTTCTAGTCCAGCCCCCTGCTCAAGCAGGAGAACCTATACCATTTTAGACAAGTGACTGTCTAGTCTCTTCTTAAAAATCTCCAGTGATGGAGGGCCCACAATTTCTGGAGACAAGGTGTTCCACTAGTTAATTGTCCTCACTGTCAGGAAGTTTCTCCTTAATTCCAGGTTGCTTCTCTCCTTGATCAGTTTCCAACCATGGTTTCGTGTCCTGCCCTCTGGTGCTTTGGTGAATAACGTGACCCCCTCTTCTTTGTGGCAGCCCCTCAAATATTGGAACACTGCTATCATGTCTCCCCTGTTTCTTCTTTTCTTTAGACTATTCAAACCCAAGTCCTGCAGCCGTTCTTCGTATGTTTTAGTCTCCAGGCCTTCGACCATCTTAGTTGTCTGTCTAACCCCAATTATTTCCTTGACCTCTAGTTACAGGTAGTCCTTGACTTACAACCATTTATGTAATGACCATTTGAAGTTACAACAGCACTGAAAACAGTGACCTGTGACCATTTTTAAAATTTTGATCATGTGACCATAGGGATGCTGCAATGGTCGTAAATGTGAAAAATGGTCATAAGTCACTTTTTTCAGTTCTGTTGTAATTTTGGTCACTAAATGAATTGATGTAAGTTGAGGACTATCTGTATTAAAAACTTTCAACAGCCTGGTCTAAAACAAGCATAACAATATCAAATTATCCCAGTGTCTCCACAAACACATTAGCTCTAGGCCTGAGGCTGTGTTAACATTTCTCATATTTTAACTTAAGACTACGTAAAAATTAAAAATATTAAGGTATAGCTTTAATGGAAAAGCTTAATTCAACCAATAATCCCAGGAAGCTTGAAACAAAGCACTGTACTAAAATGCCTGAACGTTACTTAATTCTTTACAGGATTGGAGTCACTGACCAGAATATATGTATTATTTTCAGATTAAAAACCCTCAGAAAATGATTTGTAACTTAAAATTACAAGATATATAAGTAAGCTTTTAAAACAATATTCAGTACATAAAATAATTAAAATCAATTTAACAAAAGAGCAAAAGTAAGTTAAACTTCAGTACTAAGCACAGTACACTAAAATTAAAGGGGACCCAGATAAATGTTTTTAAATTCCTTCTGAAGGCCAGCTTGCAGTTCCTGGAGAGGGAATTCCAAATATGAAAGGCTATCACAGACAAAACCTTGTCCTTGGTACTCACCAATCTTATAGTTACTATTCATAGGTCAGATAACAGAGACTTAAATGCTTATCTTAAAGGTTAGGAAGGCTTGTACAAGTACAAGAACTCCTTTAGATAATTTACACCAATGCATGGCCTGACAAGATAACTTCAGCACTTTAAATTCGGCCTGAATACAAATATGTACTATAGCATACCTATCATAGATCATAGTATAAGTGTAATGTAATCGCAATACCTATAAACATTTTGGCTACTATACGCTACACAATTATAGTTTTAAGACTGGTCTGAAGAGCAGACCCACAGATTAGAATCTGACTACAGTTGAAAAGCTAATCAAAGATGGTAAAAAGCAGTTGTTCAAAATGGGTACAGAGTCAAACATGCATCAGCTTTCAAGAGCATTTCTTGTTAATACATCTCAATGGCTCATTTGGAATTTAATATTCAGTAAGTACCTTATTTCATGGCCTATCTATTTATTTCTATCTATTTAGAACTCTGAAATAGGTTTGTTAAAAAAAAAAAAAATAGCAGCCCTGTTCTGTCTCAATAAGGCAAAAAAGTAAAACAATCTGGCTGCTAGCAGGGTCAGGGAACATAAGGCAGCCAACAACTCACAGATAATTGAAAGCAGAATCCAAAGCCAGGCTGTTCACTGAATCCAGGTGACAGTCAAGGCATCAAAGTGACTCAGGATCCAAAGGCATGTTCCAGAGTCAGTCCAAGCATCAAGGGACAAAGTTTCAGTGAATCAACAGAAATCCAGTTCACAAAGGAAGGCCACAGCCTAGTAGACAGACATCATTTCCAAGGCTGGCTGCCAAGAACTAAGGCCAGCGCTCCTAGAGCCCATCCAGGCTCCAGCTAGCCACCATTAAGATCTTTAGAAGAAACTCCTCTTTGTGAAGTAAGCTTCTGGGGCCCAAGGAACCCTTTAATCCTGAGGAGTGCTGCTCTTTAAGCATACACTTAACCTTTACTTATGAAAATCTCAATTGCCTGCATACAGTGGACTGATTCATTCAATTCTGGTGAGGAACTCTTGGCTTCAAATTAATCTAAGTCTACATTTAATAGTCTAGGAACAGTGGTTCTCAACCTTTTTAATGCCGCGGCCCCAACCGGTCGTAAGTCGAGGACTAAACCGGTCGTAAGTCGAGGACTAAACCGGTCGTAAGTCGAGGACTACCCAACCGGTTGTAAGTCGAGGACTTTCCCTGCCCGGGAGCGCCGCACATGCGTGGTTCCGCCCCCTGCACCGGCCGAGGCGTAGCTGGCAAGCGGCAGAGACGGAGCAGGCCGACCACCAGCTGGCCCAGCCCAAGGGAGGTAAGGCACCTGCTGGAAAAGGGGAAAAAAATGGCGGACAAAAAAAATGGCGGACAGCCTTGCTTGGCGACCCCCATGAAATGGTCGATCGACCCCAAATGGGGTCCCGACCCACAGGTTGAGAACCACTGGTCTAGAACTATACCTAGTATATGATTCCTGGACTTCAGTTCAGAATTTTATGATGTTCAGATATATTTTCTGATGAGGATTTGTTTCCAAAAGAAATATGACAAATTGATACAAAGTTGCATGGTTCATTAGAACAGTTTTACTGGATTTAACAATTTTCATAATTGAAGCGATTCATAGAGGATTTTTCTATTCATATATGGAAATCATTAATCCCAAGTATATATTAAAAAGCTCAATATATTAAGCCTGGGATCCTAAGCTTACTCCTTGGAAATGAGCATTGTAGAAGGCTTTGTACTGCATCCAAAGAATCTTTCATTGATGAGAGAGAGATTTGTCTGGAGGCAGGCAACTTCCATAGCAGACTTATTTGTGCTTTGCGTTTGTTAAGGATGATATTAAAACTTGAGCAGTCTAAGGCATCCATAGGCTCAGTTTTATATAGGGGTTCCTTGCACAGACAAAAATAGTATTATATCCTGCAAACCCCACCCACTTTTGACTTTGTAGAGAAAATATTTTTCATTCCTTCATTAGCTGAAGAAGGTTTGTTTTTCTTTTCAAAATATCTGGGAGCTGAACAGTTGTAAAAGCTGACGTTGTTCCTCTGATTTAACTTGCAATGACTCTTGGGTCAGTTAATAATGAACAATAGTATTTAGGAAGATTCTATTGAGGAATAAAGCTTTTATAACATCTGAAATAAATCTGGTTAAAATAAAATAACATTTCCGGAGTGAGAAAGATTAAGTTCTAAGAGGTCACTTACAGTCCAAATTATCAAAACTGATTGTTCTGAGTTCTGCTTACCTTTTTAGGTGTCCGAGCTTTGCCAGTCTTTGCTTTTTTCCCACTTTTCTTGGCCCCCAAAGGTTTTCTTCCTCTCTTCTCTGGAGTAGGTGAAAGGATAGTTTCAGATTTGCTTTTGGTGCCTCGTTTTTTGGCAAGAAGCTCTGGATGAATTCTGGGTAGAACACCTCCACTCGCTATAGTCACTCCTTTTAATAACTGTTGAAAGAAGGAATGTAGAAAGATTGAAAACATCTGAATACAATTTCTTAAATTTAACTAATTTAAAAAAAATTGTTTATGGCATTTATAAACAACTATACAAAACCTCCACTCACTATAATCACTCCTTTTAATAACTGTTGAAAGAAACAATGCAGAAAGATTGAAAACATCTGAATACAATTTCTTAAATTTAACTAATTTAAAGAAATTTGTTTATGGCATTTATAAACAACTATACAAAACTGAATAACTAATATACAAATTTGAGTATACAAATTTGAGTAACTACATGTACCCTAAGTTTCCTTCAGGAAAAGTAAGACTGCATTAGTAAAATAAAAACACAATGACTTGTTTTTGTTTATACGGTCACTTTTACAGAATAAAGAATAGTTCCTTTCAAAGAATATCATGGATAAAAGAATTACATCCACAGTAAGATTTCCCCTTTATAACAGGAAAGTACAAGTTAAGTAGGGCTACCATACATGAGATGCAAAAATCCAGACAACTAGACTACAGCAGAGATGTAGAAAAACCCAAGTAGATGGAATATTCCGGTAATTGTAGCCCTGAGAAAAAATATTAATACTACAGTATTATGTTTTGGGACTATTGTACTTGCCTACGTCATTAGATATAGGCGAGGAAGAGGAAGAGGAAGAGGAAGAGGAAGAGGANAGAAGAAGAAGAAGAAGAAGAAGAAGAAACAACACCACAGTGAAGTAGAGAGTGATGGAAAGGATGGAAAACCCAGATACAAAGTAGGAGTTATAAGAAACATACCCAAGACCCATAAAGGACTCAAATGCCTATACCTAATGTTCAAAGTTTAGGGAACAAACAGGGTGAACTTGAGGTACTAGTACATGAAGTTAAATATGATATAGTTGCCATTACTTAAATGGTGGGATGAAACTCATGATTCGAATGTACTGATGGAAGGATACAAAATATTCAAAAGAAACAGACCTAACAAAAGAGGAGGTGGAGTTGCATTATATATAAAAGATCACTACATCTCTACAGAAATCCACAAAACCAAGGATGAAAACCTCCTAGAATCCACATGGGTCAATATAAAAGGAAAAAAGAATGACATTGCTATAAGCGTATCCTACAGGCCACCCCAACATAGCAGAAGAAATAGATGAACTTTTTGCTAAACAATTAACATATGTTTGTAGGAAATATACCACAGTAGTAATGAGACACTTTAACTAATCTAATATCAACTGGGAGAAAAACTCTGCAGCGAGTGGGAGATCGAACAGATTCCAAACCAACTTAGCTGACACCTTTGTCATCCAAAAGGTAGAGGAGGGAACTAGAGGAAAAACTATACTGGACCTAATTCTTACTAATAGAGAAGAAATGATAGAGGGAATTGAAATTGCTGGAACTTTGGGGGATAATGACCATGTCATATTGGAATTTAATATAATGCAAACACAAGCAATAGAACATGATCCAACCAGTGTCTTAAATTTCAAAAGAGCTGATTTTAACAAACTCAGAGACAGCCTAAAAAAACCTTGATGGATGAAAATCCTAAAGGGGAAAACAACTCAAGAAGCATGCAAAACTCTGAAAAATATGATCATAAAAGCCCAGTCCAGCACAATACCACTGAAAAAGAAAAAGAAGAAATCCAAGAAGAAACCAATATGGTTGCAAAAAGTTCTCTCTGATAAACTGAAAGAAAAAAAAGGACAACTGCAAAAAAATGGAAAGAGGGACACATAATTAAGGCAGAATATCAACAGATAGCCCAAATCTGCAAAAATGAAGTCAGGAAAGCAAAGGTTCAGAATGAACAAAGACTTGCAACAAAAGTCAAGATAATAAAAAAACATTTCTTTCAACATATAAATAACATGAAAAAAGTGAAGGAAACAGTAAGTCCACTTAAGAGAGAAGATGGCAAGGAGCAGCAGAGAGAAAGCCGAACCACTTAACTCATTCTTTGCATCAGTCTTCATGCAATAAGAAACTATAGCCCAACCTACCAAAAACATAAGACAGACTAGAAATAAAAATTAAATCAGATAGGTGTTAGAGAACACCTATCTGATTGTGACAAATATAAAACACCAGGACCTGACGGATTACATCCCAGAGTTCTGAAGGAGCTGGCAGATGTTATCTCAGAACCATTTCACCATATCTTTCAAAAATCCTGGAACACAATTATCTGAGAATTGGAAAAGGGCTGATATGGTTCCCATCTTCAAAAATGGGGAAAAAACAGACCCAGGAAACTACAGACCAATCAGCCTAGCATCACTACCTGGGAAAATATAGGAAAAGATAATAAAAAAACAGATCTGCAAACATCTAGAAATAAATAAAATTGTAACTAAAAGCCAGCATGGGTTTGCTAACAATAGATCATGCCAAACCAATCTTACTTCATTATTTGGCAGTGACTAAATTAGTAGACCAGCGAAATGCTGTGGACATAATAAAACTTCAGCAAGACATTCAATAAAGTAGATTACAACCTACTTCTTGATAAGCTAAAAAAAAATGTGGGACAGACAACATCACCACCAGATGGATTTGTAACTGGCTGACAAACCATACTCAATGAGTCATCCTTAATGGTACTACATCTACAAGGAGGGAAGTAAGCAGTGGAGTACCACAAAGTTCTGTTCTAGGCCCAGTACTCATCAATATCTTCATAAATGACTTAGATGAGGGAATAGAAGGGGAACTCGTCAAATTTACAGATGACACAAAATTGATAGGAATAACCAACAACACAGAAGATAAACTCAGGATTCAAAAAGATCTTGACAGATTTGAGCAATGAGCCCTATTCAACAACATGAAATTTAATATGGAGAAAAGCAGTGTTTTACACTTAGGCAGGAAAAACCAAAGGTACAAGTACATATTAGGTGAAACCTAGCTCAAAAACAGTAACTGTGAGAGGGACCTTGGAGTCCAAGTGGATGATCACTTAAATATGAGCAAGCAGTGTGTGGCAGCAGCCAAAAAAGCTAATATAATCCTTGGTTTATAAATAGAGACACAGAATTGAAACTGTGAAAATATTATAAAGGCTTAGTAAGACCACACCTGGAATACTGCATCCAGTTTTGGTCACATTACGAAAAAGATGTTTGGCTAGTCTAGAGAAAAGAAGGACTAGGGGTGACATGATAGCAGTATTTGGTATTTGAGAGGTTGCCACAAAGAGGAAGGGGCCAACTTATTTACCAAAGCACCTGTAGGCTGGATAAGAAACAATGGATGGAAACTAATCAAGGAGAGAAACAAGCTGGATCTAAGGAGAAACTTCCTAATAGTGAGGACAATTAACCAATGGAACAGTGTACCATCAGACGTTGTGGGTGCTTCATCACTGGAGGTTTTTAAGAAGAGACTGGACAATCACTTGTCTGAAATGGTAGTGTCTCCTGCTTGAACAGAGGGTTGGACTAGACGATCTCTATTCTGATTGATTGATTGATATTATCTGTTCATTGAGGATATGTAAATAGGGAATAAGGTACAATTTGGCAGCCTTGCAGCATGGCTTGGTTGGTACTGGATGCAACTCAAATTACTTTAAGGGGAAATCAAAAGACTATGCAAGCAGAATGCTCCTGATGACAAAAGCCAAGTATTTCAAGACAAATATAACTCCACCTAACAATAACAAAATACATATACACCACATAACAAAGAACAGGGAGGCACAGCAATAACTATAGATACCACGGCCATTAGGAATTTTATTACCAGATTTTAAAAATATAAATAATACTAGAGTACTTCTCACTGTATGTAGGATTGATCTGTCCTTACCACTAAGAAGCTGCATTTTCCCCTTCCTCACATGCTTAGAATTAAGAAACAAGATAAACAGGCATTTCCTTCATAGCACTTCTCTCTTTAACAGTGCTGATTCCAGTTGGTAACAAACTGAAACCAGGGCATCTGCAGGGATTTTCCCAGTGAGAGAAAAAGTATATGAGTATATAATTGACTGAAGATCATTGGTTTATAATTTCTGGTACATCTGGTAAATAAGGGGAAGCAGGAATAGGACAAATAGCTATGGAGGAGGTAAATCCGAGGAACTTCATGAGTAGATTTTAAGTGTGGACAGTATCTTTTTATCCAAAACTAAAATCTTTTCTTCCTTCCATGCACATTTTACTTGTTCCATACATTAAGTATAAAAACCATCAATTCAGTTTCACAGTCCTCTATACCAGGGGTCCCCAACCCCCGGTCTGTGGATCAGTACCAGTCCGCTGCATGCCAGCAATCAGTCTGCACAAACAAGCAAAGCCCCATCCGTGGGATGCAGGCAGCACACAAAACCACGTACCCTCTAGTCCGCGGATAAACTTCTCTCCGCGGAACCGGTCCCTGGTGCCCAAAAGATTGGGGACCTCTGCTCTATACAATATTCCAAAAGCAAAACAAAATCCAAATTACATGCCACCATCAGAATACATTGCAGAATTGTGATGTCACACTGGCTTAATTCTTGAGGATTACTTTATAGAGATGCTTTATAGCACGGGTGTCAAACTCACCACGTCATGTGACGCAATGTATCGTGACTTTTTTTTGCACTGCCAGAGCTGGGTGGGTGCGGCCTCCGTATGATGCAACCAGCCCACAGGCCGGCAGTTTGACACCCTTGCTTTATAGGATGGTTTATAGAGTAAGCAACTAACTGTAAATTTGCCCCATGTCTATTGCAAAGCAGCCTGATAAAAGTTACAAATGTTTTGAATACTTTCAGAAATAGAAAATAATACAATAGAAGCTGGTTGAGTCATAAAGCACCTTGCTTGATGAATCCAGGAGAAAAGAAAAGATGGTTTAAATGTATAAAAATTCTATATTTTAGGGATTGAGGGAGTTCAACCTTTCTCAGTGGCACTGAATTAAACTTAGTGGGACTAAATTAACTATTCTTAACCATCAGCCACAATGGCTCACAAAGCTTAGGAGATAACACAATAAGATATCCTTTAGGCTTTGTAAAGATATCCTTTACAAATAATCCGAAAGGCTTACCTGATTTAACTCTTCGTCATTAGCAACTGCCAGAAGGATGTGCCTTGGTGCAATTCTTCCCTTTTTGTTGTCTCTTGCAGCATTTCCAGCTAATTCCAATATTTCTGCTATAAGTAGAATGCAGCATCAGTTACAAGTATATTGCAGTATTATTGCACTAAAATGTATTATATGTACAGTATGTTATGTATGTATATAATTGATCCATAATATTAATATCAATGTTTCTTGATTGACAAAGATACATTAAAAATCCCCAAATTTAATCAGAAGCATCATAGAACTATTATCTAATACACTCTTTTTGTAAAAGTTTGGCATATCTTTTTTAGAAAATTTGATTTAGGGTTTTGGGGAAAATTATAATAAAATTTCTCAAAAGTATCAAATTCAAGATGCCACCTTTGTACAAAAATACAAACATCCAAATGTTGATCTTTTACCATTAACAACTTTGAATGAAATTTGCTATTTTAAAATTAAGTGTTATAAGCAGTTCTATTAAAATTAGAACTTCTCAACATTTTCATTAAATTGTTGAAGGCCAGTAGAAAGACATAAATCTTTATCTACCTGAAGCAGTTGGTTTTATTACTATGCCTTTGGAATGGATGAAATAGTTGCTCTGCTCTGAAAGCTTGCTTGATCACATCAAATTCTTCCCAAGAACTTAGATGTCATAATGTATTGGAATATTATATGTGCAGATCCAAGCAACATGGCCTTTTGTAACTGATAGATGGAAATATGCAGATTTTCTAAGTGCCGTCCAATAATTTTTGGTATGGCACAGTAAACCGAGAACCATTGGAGCCAATTTATGTCTTAATCTTTCAACTTCAGTTTTCAGATCTTGATAATTTGTGATCTTCTCCAATTCTTTGTCTTCTATTCTACTGTCCCCTGATATTGCCATATCAATTATGTACAGTTAAATTTGGTATTATCAGTTTGTATTTGGAAGCCATTATCATTTAAATTTATTGCCACCCCCATCCCCAGTGGATTTTGGGTAGTACACAAAACTAAAGGAGATATAAAACTAAAAATATGCTTGTGTGCAAAAGGCAAAATAGAGTTGCTCTGTTCAAGTTTGTCAACTTACTTATATGAAATTTGCTGTTGTTGCCTAAGTGCAATTTCTTGTGTGTACAGTATAGCCCAATTCAGATATTACTGAAACCAGAATAGTTACCGTATTTTTCGCACCATAAGACGCACCTGACCATAAGACGCACATAGTTTTTAGAGGAAGAAAACAAGGAAAAAAATATTCTAAATAAATAAAAAATCAGTAATGTTGAAAAAGCTGCTCTAAAGCTGCGGTGCGGTCTGGAGGCCGCCGCGGCCTCCCGAA
>NW_015386535.1:606176-720300 GCF_001527695.2 Protobothrops mucrosquamatus
GGGGAAAAAGTGCGTCTTATAGAGCGAAAAATACGGTACTTTGTGAGCTCCAGTTAAATCTTACCCTCTTCTATCACCCAAGTGATAGTCTCAGTTTTTATTATTGCATAATAACTATAATGCATATGGGTTTTCTCTTCTGGCCTTAACATGCACCATTTTTAATGTATTTCTTCTCATAGGCCAAAAATATTGCCTTTGAGTAAAAAAATGGATGTAATGTCTAAAAATATGTAATTAATACCTGTTCTTTCTATTTTGCAGTGCACAAAACATATTACAAACAGATAAAACATACTCAAATGTATTCATACTATTCACATTGTTTTGTTAAAGGCCAGAATTCAATAACATTTACACTGCAAATAATTTAATGACTCTTCCTCTGTTGTACAGCCTAATTTCCCAAGATGCCACACAAGGACCTTGTTTAGCATACTCATCATTGTAATGGAAATATGCGCTTACCTGCCAGATATTCTATGACAGCTGCCATGTACACAGGAGCACCCACTCCTATTCGATACTTGTATGTTCCTTTCTTCAAGTACCGCATCATTCTTCCCACTGGAAAAATAACACCTGCTCTGCTGGAGCGTGATATTTTGCTCATTTTTTTCTTTCCACCTCTGGCTGACATGTTGCTGGTTGTTTTTCAGGCTTCTGGTAGATAATTGATTTTTGTTTGCTCTAATAAAAAACTTACAATTGAAAGATGTAAACAGGAATTTATTAGTATGTAATGACAGCCATTCTGCACACAAAATAATTTAATGATCAAAATTATAAGTTTCATGCAAAAGGCAGGTAACAGATTTTGAGGTAATATGTAGTATATGATGTGGTATTGATTGTTCCAATCGCATTATAGTATGAAGAATCTCACAGTGCAAGAGTATTTCAGCAGCCAGTTTTCTGGCCACAGTAGTCATATTTATTTATTCAATTATTTCAAATGTTCACTTGCCAGTGATCCTTATATGCCCAAAATTGACCAACCTGTGTACATCAGAGAGATATCAACACTTTGGGGAGATTGTAAGATTTGTAGAACTACAATTCACCTTCTACCAAAAACTTTATATAACTAGGGAGTAATTATGAGCACCAAAACAAACAAACAAAAAACAATCCGATGATGCACTGAGTAGTTAGCAAATGATTCCAACTTGATAAAAATGCTGAAGGTATGTGAGGGGGGAGGGACTGAACAGGTAGTCCAAATACAAAATAGGAATTCTGTATCTTAAAAGCTGCATGCAAATAAACATTTGGAAGATACAGATTTAGCATGAAGGGTCAATAAAACAACACCTCATGAAATTGTCTTAACTATATCTTTGTCAGCAAAAACAGCTGGAGTAGTGGTAAGAAAGTCATTCAATTATTTGAAAAGATTTCTTTTTAATTTCTAGCTTGCAGATATTTGAAACATCATAAAAAGCCTTAACCAGCTCCATGGCCCTCCAATATATCATCCAAACCTGTGAATGTCAGTGGGTGGGGGGAACAGAAGAGTTCTCGTTCTCTCTCTCTCTCTCTCTAATCTAATCTAATTTATAACAACCCATCTCCCAAAATGACTCTAGTAGTATTCTGTCTCAAAATATAAAACTAGCATTATATTTTAGTCACTGACATTAAGATTGGATTAATCCTGCAAACATAGGACTAGCTCATTTCTTATTTTTGTTACACCAGCCCAACCACTCAGGTATATGCATATATGTTTAAAATAGGAAAATACCAGAATACTGAAAGCAGGAACAGATAAAGTATGAACTATAGTTTAATTTCTAAGTGTAACAAGCTTTGAAACAAGCAAACTAATTCATGTTATTTACATGTTAAGTCCTGTGGAAAATATTACTCTCTACACACATTTAGTGAACTTTGCTGGCAGACTGCAGTTGGCCCTATCAGCCCCAACAATTTGCAAAAGGCCATGCATTTAGTGGAAGATATGCTCATCCAGCCAAGCAAGTTGATAAGCATGTTCGTTTTCTGTATACCTGGAACCGTTTTCTAAATAGCCAGGAGTCTCATGGTGGCCACACCAAAAGCAGTTACGGTATATGGTTAGTTTCCTTAGATATTGAATTATAACATCTATCACATTGCAATCCTATGACTCCATATTATGCTGATTTTATTATTTTAATTTAAAATGTTGTCTCCTATATTTATATTGTCCACATATCTTTATATATATGTGTGTACATACACATACACACACATATTTTTATTTAAACTAAATTTATTTATCCAGGGCTTTTTTTCCTCATAGAACGCCCAGAACGGAGTTTCTGCACCTTTTTTTGGATGGAACCTTGTAGGATAGGCAAGGCGGGTTGTGTGATGTGTGTGAGTTCCGGCACCTTTTTTTTTTTTAAAGAAAAAAAAAGCAATGTATTTATATCAACGACTGCATGACCTCTGTAGATGCCATACTAAAATAAATAAAATAGCCAGGAGGAAGCACTGCAGCTGAGGCTTTTGTCTTCCACTGTGGGAGATTTTAGCCAGGTATTAAAAGGAACCTTCTCACGTATTACAGAAGTGTGTGCGTGTGTGTGTGTGTATGTATGTATGTATATATATGTGTGTGTGTGTGTGTGTGTATATATGTATATATATATATATATATGTGAGTCTTTGGTCATTCGGGTTTTCTCCCGTGTAAGATTAGAAGTATCATAGCGACGTTTCGATGAAATCACATTCATCATCATCAGGCTTGTGCTTTTAGCTATGATACTTCTAATCTTACACGGGAGAAAACCCGAATGACCAAAGACTCACATATAAGTACCCGTGAAAACCTCAAAAAACATACATACATACATACATACATACATATATATATATATATGTGTGTGTGTGTGTGTGTGTGTTTTAAAAATTTGGATTGCTAACAATCCAATATATATATTGCACTTCTTGATTTTAAATATTTAGATTTTGCCTGACCATAAGGCAGGCCTCCAAGGTTATAATCTGAAAAAACAACGCCCTATTTTTTTTCTTTATATGGAGGGGGGGGGAAGGACTAATAAAGGTGGGAGGCACAGAGGTCCTAAGTCACACTTCCCCCTCACGAGACCTCGCATTGTCCAGACTCCGAAGGCGACGCCAGAGAAGCTGCCCTATAAAGGAAGCGCGGACCACGCCTCCCTCCCGTGGCTGGCGGGGGGCTTGCGGTGAGCGAAGGAAGAGGCGCGCGCGCTCCCCGGGAGGACGNTTGCCATTTCAGCAAGATATGAAACTTTCAATCTCCAGTCTCCCATCGTAGGCAGAATTGGGCTCTTCCAATTTTGGGCTATCAGCAATCGGGCAGCAGATAAACAGTAAAGCATCAGATTTGTTTCTTTTGCATCTAAATCTTGTACAATACCTAAAAGAAACAACTGTGGAAGGAAAATAATCCTTTTTTTAAAAATCTGCTGTAAGTTCCACCATAATTGTACCCAAAAGGCCTTAATAACCTTACAAGTCCACCACATATGAAAAAAAGTTGCATCTGGATGACTACACCTCCAACACTTGGATTCATAATTCTTGCTTTTGATAATTGAAGTCTTTCTGCTTCAGAAGTGGACTTTTCTCGTCTGCGTATATTTTAGCAGACTGCAGTCCTCTTGAAGAGTTAACACAGTTTTATTCTATTCCATGTTTTACAAACTATTGAAAACACAATTGTACTAATGTACAACTAGTAGGAGAGAAATGATACTTCATCGACCAACAACTTATAACAAGTGTTCTCAAAAAAATCAATTTCAGTTTTGTACATCTGGAATTAAATTCTATGTTTATTGTAAGCTGCTCAGTGTCATTCTAGAGTTGAGCAGATTTGAAATCTCATAAAATGTTTAAAATATAACAGTGTTATTAGTTCCATCAAATAGAAAAATAATTGTGAGAAGACAACTTTAGAATAACCACAAGAGAATCAGTCTTTTAGGTTTTAACAGTTACTATACCAGAATAGAAATATAGGTTATCGGCTTCTAGCAATCAAAATAATTAATTGGACCGCACAATTATAATAAACCATGTTTTGCTTTTCTTAATTGAAGATTGTTTTTGTTGAACCCTTTTCAGTTAACAATCTGAATAGTTTTAAAGCAAAAACGTTGAAAAAGGATGGTTTGTAATTGACTTATAGAATCTTGTCTATTCACAGTGGCTTCTTGTGAACCTATATTTATGGTTTATTTATAAGTAACATGCCAAGAAAGAAGCAGAAAACAAAAGTAGCTTCTTCCCTAATAGCAACATTTTAGGAAAGTAATATTTAATCCCATATACTTAGTGTTGAGCTGTCATAGAGATAGGAATTAATATTGGATTTCTCAAGTCTGGTGATTCAGCAGAAGATCTAAAATGCATGCTAGACTAAAGCTACGAGCTTTTCTTGCTTTATATGAAAAAATTGCATTCACCACAGTCAACTTGTGCCAAAGGTCTGGAAATATGGAAGATTTCTTCCTGCCAAAAACTGCTTGAATATATTCTGGTTAAACCCTTTTCTGCTCTTACTCATTTACCATTTTGATGATTATCCTAGCTCTCCATCCAACTTATCCAAAAGAACGGATCTTTGTAACACTAGAAACAAGATTGAATGCTGGTGAAAAATCTAGGATAAGCTTTTAACACATGCAAATTACTGTGCAACATAAGCCTCCGGAATGACACACCCTCCCCCAAGAGTGATGTGCTCCCATCCTGCTGTAATTTAGGAAATTATTAAAGTTCTGGCTGCTTTGGGGAGAGGGTGATTGTGGAGCCTCCTTTTGCTTGCTTTGTTTTGGTCTTATTTTGAACCGTTTGCTCTTGTCAATTGAATCTTGTAGATGTACATTGGGTCTTGTAAACCTGTCATTTGGGAGTTGGCCAGCCTGTAAATAAGATAAATAATAAATAACAAAAAATGTTAATAAAATTTGTAGTACTCTCATGTGTTATATTGCTTCTCTGCTGTAGTGATCATCATGTGGATTATAAATTCAGTTGTAGGAAATGCTTTCCCTGTTCATAGAATATGAGTCAGGTAAAAAGTCAAGTTTGAGTAATTTAGTGCTTAAGAACAAGGCTCTAAAATGTATGAACACATTTTGTGTTACAAATTTTAATGGCATTTTGGGTTACAAAATTTGATGCCATACCCCAAACTGCTTTTTCTACTAATATTCTGGGAGTTCAAGTCCACAAGTCATAAAGGGCCAAGTTTGAAGACCTCTGGTCAAAATGATATAACTGAAAAAAGATGTAGTTTGGTTCATTTATAATTTCAGTAGCTTCTCAAGATAAACACATAAGTACTGTATTTGTACATTTGATAAGATTCAAAGAATAGTGACTTCCGGTTCTGGATCGCAGTATTGTGGTTTGGTATGCTGGCCTGACAGCCGCGGACAGGAAGATATTACAGAGGGTGGTGAGCACGGCACAAAACATCGTGGGCTGTTCCCTGACACCACTGGCTGACATCGCCAGGGCCCGTTGCCTTGGTAGAGAGGAAAATTCTCAGGGATGACTCTCACCCTGGTCGGTACCTCTTTACTCTCCTACCATCGGGTAGGAGATACAGAAACATAGCCAGCTGTACCAACAGGCTGAATGGGACAATAATTTTATGCATGACAGACCCGAGAGGCCGGCGTGCTGTGCAATTAGCTCACAGGGTGTAATAAGTTGGGGGTTTGTAGTCACTGTGAGTTGTGGGGGGGGCACAGAGGGAGGCTCAGCCAATCTCACTGTATACATATTATAACTTTGATAATAAAGGTTCATTCATTCAATAGGTGTACAAAATAGTGTAAATAATGCATTATTTTTATCCCCCCCCCATACACAACAACTCTACAAGGTAGACTGGGCTAAGAGAGAATAAGTGACTCTTCATCTACTGAAGTTCTGTGGCGGAGAAAGGCATAAATCCTGGAACTCATTGTTATCATTCCAAGATTTAAATTCTTATGCCAGATTATAAGTATGTCTCTATTAATTCAAATGCAAGCATTACAAAGCCAATATCACTGGGATTTCTACTCAGGTCTAAGTGAAATTAATAGCAATCCCAAAAGAATAGTGTTTTTACCTTTCAATGGTCCTTATAAATATATGACTTCATAGGTAAATGATGGAGAATATTATGAAACATTGCACTATAGTAGTGTGTGTTATTTTTACAACAAAAGTAAAACATGCCTGGTATGCACTGATGAAAAAGTGTGCATATAATTAATACGTGCTCTCTTTACCCGAATCTGCTCATATTTGATCCCTGCTCATTTGAAGCTGGAATGCAACTTTGTTTCATCTTTGCATTTTTATGAAGAAAAATGAAAATTAATACTTGGAAAGGTTACTTTAAAGCAATGTTTCCTAACCTTGACAACTCCAAGTTATGTGGACCTCAATTCCCAGAATTCCCCTGCCTGGGGAAATGCATTCAGAGAAATTCTGGGAGTTGAAGTCCACACAACAAATTGCCAAGGTTCAGAAATGCTGCTTCAAAGAATCAGCTTTCAGTATTTCTTTTCCGTGCTTTCACATTGCAGTATGATTGCTAGGTCAAACCCAATTTAACAGATGACTATAGTAGCAAGCAGCAGATTCTTCTATCAGCCAGAAAATGAAGACCAAAATTGATCTTTTCTTCTCCTTCTCCTTCTTCTTCTTCTTCTTCTCAACAGGGCCCCAAAACCTAAATAGGACCCCGAAACCAGCAGCACTCATGGAAACGTGACTATCACCCCAGTGTTTTGCACAACCCTCTCATCGCAGTCCACTTGATTCTAGTACTGCGCGAGCGCTTCTCTTACCAATGGGGCCAGCGGGCAAAGCCTCTTGCTAAAAACTGGATGGCCCCTTTTCTAGTTTTACTGGGTGGGCCAACTCTTCAATGTCTCGCTGCCTTTTCCGCTTTAGCCTATCCCTAGTGTACAAGGGGATATTGCATCCATTCCACGGGAGCTGGTCCTTAGTACATTGAAGGAAATGGTAGGCTGGATAAGGACGATGGGCGTAGAGCAGGGGTCCTCAACCTTAGCAACTTTAAGACTTGTGGACTTCAACTCCCAGAATTCCTCAGCCAGCAAAGTTGAAGGCCACAAGTCTTAAAGTTGCCAAGGTTGAGGTCCCCTGGCATAGAGAGCTGGACTGAAGGAAGGAAAGTCAAGCAGGGTAATAAGGATGGAAAGGGGGAGCCCAAAGGCAGCCTGGGATTCTCCCACGGTGCATCTGTATTTTAGATGTGTTAATGCAAGTGAAATTCTGCTCTGGGCCAGTGAACTTGACCCCATCTCTTATTTAAAGGCTAAAGCAGTGGTCTCCCAATCTTGGCTACTTTAAGATTTGTGGACTTCAGCTCCTAGAATTCCCCAGCCAGTATTTAAAGCCACAAGACTTTAAATTGCCAAGGTTGGAGGCCCCTGGGCTAAGGTGTATGGTATAATCTCAACAAATGTGGGTTTAATGAAATTGGGTATAACAAGTGACTGGACTTATCTCAAAAAGCAGAGCAGAATTGGGTTTGGTTGAGGTTCATATAAGACACTAAGAGAAACTGTCACAAAACATTTCTGTAGAATTATAGATAATATTTCCACGCAAGCCTCAGGAGTTGCATTTTTATCTATACTGCACACCACCCATTGCTTAGGAAGTATTACATTTCATTGGAAAATTTCAATGCAGCTGAAGCTAGAACAGTAAAAAGCAATTACTTTATAAGGTAAAAAGATATATGAAAGAAAACTTGAGAGGAAGTGTTTTGGAAGAGAATCCACACTTTATTTTTTTATTTTTTTTATAGTGGCTGCATTTAAACTGGCAGATGAAATAAAAAGTAAACATCATTTTAAAAAGGAAAATATTTACATCATATACAAACAGTACAGAAATGCATAAGGCTAAGGCCAAACTATCTCATTCCAAAATTAATACAGAAAGAATATTGGTATTTTCTTGGAATGAAGTCAAACAGTTGTCCCATAATTCATGATACAATATAGTCATTACTGGTCAACTGAATATCCATTAGATTTGACTACAATTCCAATTTTGTAAAACTTTGAGAAAGGAGAAAACACATCCTCAGTTCAATGGATTTGTTTGAAAAAGGATCCATGTTTTTAAAATAGTGTCATATATGTATGTAATAGTAATTAAATTCTACAGTCAGAATTATTTTGCTTAAAGATATACAAAACTGGCTGCTTTTGTACTATATGAAGATAATCTATCTGAAGAAACATGATAATATAATAGTACAGTGTATTAGCTTTTCAATAATGATTTACAGGAAATAACGTAATGAAATATATATGTACTGATAGCTATTTTAAAGAGAAAGAATAGGAACAGTTTTCAAAAGCGTATTAAAATATCTTGAAATATTTATGCATATTTAACAAAGTAGTTATTTAACAAAATGGAAGGTTCAGCAAAAGTATGTACAAACACAGAGATTTCAAACTCTGGTTACTTGATATCTTCACAACAAAATGTAAAAACAATGCCCCATCAACACTCATTTATAAATCAGCTTTGATAAAGTTGCCTAAGGATTTGTACATCAACTATCATTAGATAAAAAGGCAAAGTATGTCCTGTAAGTTAACAAAGCAGAAACAACATCAACAAAAAAATGCTTCCAGAAGTCTTATTCTGCAGAAATTATGTACCTGATGTCCAATTAAAAAATAAAAAATAAAAGTGATAATCTCTTGAAAAATTACCTATCCATAAATAAACAGTTTCTGTCATATAAAATTGTCATTCTGAAGTTATTTCAAGAACCCATTGATTATTAAAAGGTAATATATATATATTCCAACTTATCATTGCTACCTATTATCTGTAAAGATTAATAATGATGTTGTATTGATTTGCATTCCCAGGACACAGTAGCATTTCCCGTAAAATTAAATCAAAATTAATATTTGCATTTTATGCTGTCAGAATGATTTTATTTCTTATGGGATGGTGTACATGGAATGAAAAAGCAAAGAAACAAGGCAGATTGACTGGAATGGGCAATCTTCAATACACCTTAGTTCAGGTAATACAGACTTTCAGTGTAATACAGCCTATTCAAAAGATTTTTCAGTGCCTTTGGGTTTTCTCAAATTCCTATTTTCGAGTCATTTTACCATGCCCATTTCCACAACCATGAACATGCAGGAAAAGATTTACATGAAATCTCGTAGGCATTTGTGTGCATTTTACTTATTCATATATGAATCACAAATGTGAATTAATACTTTCCTTAGCACACATACTTTTTGTGAGTGATTTTCGGTTATATAAATCACTGACATTATGTATTTTCTTCACATTAAATATGCACATTGGGAAATTTAGACCTGAAAATCATGTCATAGATTTCTTACATGTGTGCTCCAGTTTGGGGACAGATTTAATAAGTGAGTATTGGGTAACTCCCTATTAATATTTGGATCAAGTCAATTTCTCTTTTTACGATTTTTACCTATAGAAATTGTGCCAAGTATTTTTGCATGCCAACTGTTGTTCTGATAAAGGAAAATAATTGCTAATGTTTGCTTAAGAGTTCACACTGCTGTAATGGGAGGTAATGTAATGTTTCTCATAATGTAATGTTTCTCATAATTGCAGAAAAGTTTGGATAGTTGGAAAAATACCTCCAGATTCAATTTCACTTTTCTGATAAAGAGAAGTAGCCTGAGAGATAAAGCAGTCCTTGAGTGGGTAAGATAAGAAGCAGTAGATTCACATCAAATTCATTGTTCAAAATCATTTAACAGGCAAGATTTCATTTCTCTTTTTGGAACTGTATTCAGAAAATTGTTCCTTGGGAATTTTGTTGGTGTGTGTGTGTGTGTGTGTGTGTCTATATGTGTGTAATATATTTGAGCAGGGATTAGATACATATTGTGAAAATATATGGATTTATTGAAAAATATGTGTGGCTAAGCAGCAAAAGTAACACAAGAAATAATGGCACATTCACCAGAGGAATAAGAAACAGGTTGAAGCAAGATATTTTCAGATAAATGGGCAGGAAATTTTTCAGCACTATCTTGCATTGCTTAATGTGCTCACTGAGAATTTTGCACGATGGAAGAGATATTTACGGGTTTTATGGCTTTTCCTTATAATTTCCATTAATGTCTAATTTTTAAATTACATGATAACCAACAACAAGAAAATTACCACATGTAACAACTACAGTGTAACTTTGTGTCCAGTTCCATGTAATCAGGTCTAAAGTTGAGCTAGACTTTCCTTATTTACTGTAGATTTGAAATACTGCAGCCTAACTCCAATATGCAAGCAATCAAAATGCCCTAAAAACTTTATTGAAATCCAGTAATTGTTTTTGTAATCTGGATTTGCCAGATGTTGCTAAAATTTAATTTGAGGCGTGCTGAACTCCCAGCCAATATGACCAAAGTGGTAGAAAATACTGGGCCATCAGCATTCCTTATGAACACATATTAAAAAGTCTAGATATTGTCAACTTTTGGGTGGATTAGGCAAAAAAGGCAGCAGGGAAATTTTCCATTTCAGCTACCATTTTGAAGCTTTGAATTAGCAGTAGCCACTCATTCTTCTCAATAACAATGGATTCCAAGCCCATTCTGCTTGAATAAAAAATTTCTTTATCTCTCCTGGTCCATAAACTTTTTTTTTTTTTTAAAAAAAAACCCCTATAAATTATGCCTTTAGTTTAGCCATAGTTGTACACAATGATAGCCAACAACTAAAATGAAAGGAGAGGGCAGAGGAATCACTTCCATGGGATGCACATGTAATTGAAAAATATACAGATTATATCTACACTTGAATATGCATCGTCTTATTTATATAGCTTTAGCTGCACTGCATTACTTTTATTATGCATCCTTGTAGTTTTATTAGCTTTCTTCAGCCTGGTGTTTTCCAGAAGTATTGGATTTCAGTTCCCCTTGGCTGTGCTGGCTAAGGATGATAGACCTTGAAGTATGTCAACTGGAGCACACCAGATTGTGGAAGGCTGGACCTACATTGTTAGAACTAGTTAGTTAGGGAATCTATGGTTGTTTGGTCCCCAGGATAGTTTGTGGAAAATAAATTGTCAACTGAACATTAGTCTCTCAGAAAAAAAAAGCACCAACATTATATAGTAATTTGGGAGGCAAGAAAACCATTATTTAGAAACAATAGAATTAGGAACAGTTACAGTATCCATGCATTGCAGAAAGCCTTAAAGTGAAATGACTAAAAGTATAGCTTAAGAAAAAGAGAAATCTAACACTACATAATGAATAATAAGATAGGTCATTGCTAACTTAACACAAGTGAACTCATATATATATTTCTTACATAATAAAAAAAGGCACACCGCCCTGCAGTTCTGGTCACATTTTTTTTTCTCTGCACACAGATGCAGATAAACAAGTCTACAGAAATACAATGAGAAATCTAAATCTTGCATCAATTCCATTTTTGTAAATGCAACATCAGTTTTGCTTGCTTTGTGCGAGACAGCAGTTTCTCTGAAACTGAAAAGGTTGTTTTGGATCTCTATGGAGAACTGACTACAACACTGAATAAATGTCCTTACTATGGTATCTGACAAAAGTTCTGAATTATGGCTGGTGTAGTATATCCATGCTCAAACTATTGATTTTGATGGCATTTAATTATAACTATGCATTACTTAGTGATCAGTATGTTTAGGAATTAGATGTACATTCAATACTATACATGAATGAAAAATAGCATTAAAAATCTTGGATCATTTTGATTTGTTATTGATTTTGCTCTAAGATAAAGCTACAAAAGTGACAACTTGGTGGTACCGAGTAACAATTAGGATTTACAGTAAACTAATTTTTACAATTTATTCCCCCTATTTTAAAACTCTTCTACAGCTTCACTAAATAGAATAGTACAAGTTCAGAATCTTGTACTTTGAAAATGAATCACAAAAGGATGCGTTGGATTATGTATGTGTTTCCATTAATTAAGAGAATGCCATTACCCTTAGGATTCTCAATGAATATCTTATAAATTGCCTCCAATATTCAGAAATAAAATTTTAAGAATTTGGAGGGAACTATATCAGAAAGTAAGAAAGCCTTTGTCTTAATTATTATTCAAGGAAAGGACGTTAGTTCCAATAAGCATTTCTATTTCATTTATCATCACTCTTTTTTAAATGTTCAAAGTTATTAATCCAGAGATTTGCCAATCCTTTAGTAGGCCTATAGAGTTCATGTATGGATCAATTTCAAAAATTCGGAAGACTACTCTGTGCCAGCAAGTTGTTGTACAAGATGCTGGATTGTATGGTTGGACTGAAATTTCACTAAGAGTTATAAATCTAATAAACAACAGAAAAAAAATTAAAAAATCAGAGAAACAAAATGGGTTGTTTGCGCATGTCTTCACAATAGAAGACATTCCAGAAGTCAGAATATCTCATCTCATTCTTTTTAAATTTGATGCATACAAACCAAGGGATAAGTATACAGTACATTGATAAATTATGAAATACTGCAACTGTATTGCAAATGATTACTGTTTCTGCAGAACTGTATAAAAATAATTTACTAAAAATCTTCAATAATAGAATCAAAGGCGAAGTGTTATACCTTTCTGGCTATTTTTCCCCATAGACCAGTATTAGAAGTATTATAAAAGCAGTAATCTCTTAGTACTGGGACAGTTGTGTTGAAAAAAAATCTATATAATATATTATCAGGACAAACGTCAAGCCATATGTTTCTAATACAAAAAATACAAGTCCAAAAATTACTAAAACAATGAAAACAATGCTGAAATGAAAATGATCTTCTACTACACTGAAAAGAAATAACTTTCTGGAAGAAAATAATTCATTTGCTTTTGAAGAGAATCTGTGAAAGTATTGAGGAGGGAATCATCAAATCTGAATACAGTACGTGAATGTTCATCAACTGGCAAGCAGAAAATGATGAATTGGTTGAACTGGTTGTATTTTCACTGGACTATTCAAAATCTAGATTCAAGTTTATCATCTAGACAAACAGAAAGTCCTTTAAAAAAAATCCAGCAGTCATAGAACTGTTGCCTATGTCCTAATACATTTCACACCATGTTAGACAACGTGGCTGAGATCTTCGCTGAAGGCTTCCATCACAATAACAGACCAAACTGAAAAGGAAAAAGTAGGAAACAGAAGCCAATTTCTTCCTGATCAACTTTGTGCTGACTCTGAAAGGAGAGAGCAAAAAACTGCACACTCAGTCCATCTTCTGTAGCCTCACCAGGCCTGCCGTTCAGGAACAAAACTCCGATGTGCATGACTCAAGAACATTTCGGTGCTCGTTGGTGGTAATGCAACATCTTCAGCAAATCTTTGAGCAAGAGGTTCTTCGGTCATCGCCGCAGACCTTTCACAAATTATCTGCACTCTCTTACTTGTCTCATTATTTTGCTATCAGCCAAGGAGTTTGACCCTTTAAGGGACAGATGTAATTATTTTACATAGAAATGTCTCATAGAATGTAATAAAACTGCTGCTTCTATTTGCTTAAATACTAGGCAAAAATCTCCCTTAAAATTACTTATCTATGCTGCAATGTGATCCGTAATTGCCCTTTCTAGCTGCAAGTTTAGTATTTGGCTTACACTGCTAGCACCCAATTCTAGTTGCCATTTTCATCTGTACCATACTTTAAAAAAATAACTGTCACTTACCTCTGGCATATTTGAAATTTTCCTACAGTTCATTGCTCAAATCAGTAAGTGGCACCATAAGTACAGGGCATCTTGTGTCAAATGAAGGCTGGCAAGCAATATTGATTTTGCAGATGCATCTACCCACGTCCAGTCTAACAGAATATAGACCAGGGCTTCTCAAAGTGTGGTCCGGGGAGCTCTGGGGCTTCCCCAAGAGTCTCTCAGGGGTCTGCAAAATCAATATTATTTGCCAGCCTTTGTTGAAAAATACTATGTTAAAATCCCATCAAACAAATATAAGAAGTGTGAGTGGCAGCAAATAGACTAATTGTAATTTTTAATATAATAAACATTGGTAAATATAACCCATGCAACCAAAAGCTCTTTTGGGACCCTCCATAATTTTTAAAGCTGGGAAGGATGCTGAGATTAAAAATGTTTAAGAAATACTGGGTGCAGACTATTTGTTTAGATAGAAGACACAGCTACAATATGGCAATCGAAGTTCTTATAATTATCATAGAGGCCCTAAAACATAGTAATATTTATTTATTATTTATTTACTTGTTTGTCAAATTTATTTGCCACCCAACATGTGGTTCAGGGGACTAATAGCACTGCTTTGGGACCATTTTTGCTAATAGCCTTTTCTGAAGCTGCTAGCTGCCTAGAAGAAAAAGAAGTGAATGGGCCCAAGAAATGGTAGTTTTAGAAAGTTTTATGTGAGTCAAAGAAAATGATACTGTGTTATTTCTGTTTCTTCTACAGTCCTGATCTTTCATGATGATCACTTACAGCTGTGGGGATTGAAATGCACACATGCAATACAAAATTTCCCTCCACTCAAATCTCTGTGAATGCATTTTAAATAATAGCAATACCAATAGTACTTAGACCTATATACCACTTCATAGTGCTTTACCGCCCTCTATAAGTGGTTTACAGAGTTGGCACATTTCCCCCAACAATCTGGGTCCTCATTTTACTGATCTCGGAACGATGAAAAGCTGAGTCAACCTTGAGCCGGTCAGGATCGAACTCCTGGCAGTGGGCAGAGTCAGCCTGCAATACTGCATTCTAACCACTGTGCTACCACAGCTCCTAATAATGGTAATCATAACCCGTTATTACAGTCTTCCAAATTCTGTTTAGCTTGATGCTGAGATTATGAGGCAGGAAGAACAGCAGTGTATCCTGCACAAACTCTTTACCAATTCTCTTCCATTTTCTTACAAAAATCTCTAGTTCTGAAAAAAGGGTCTCTTTTGGCTTCTTTTTTCTGCATTGTTGCCCTTAAAAATTTCCCTCATCAGAGCATTAAATGGACCTAGTGGCACAAGGATATTGGAAAACTGGGTCTAATGAATTTATGGAGGAGGGAGCACAGAACCAGGGTCACTCCTGATAGACTTTGCTTCTGAAGGCTCATTCTATGCAGCTTCTGAATCTCTTGAAAAGCTATGTACAAATGCTAGAAATTCTCATTGTTTGCTAAATGATCAGAACGACATTTAGATCTCCATAATTTTGCATCAAAAATTGTGCTTCTGATCAATGACCAGAATCTGATGGAAAAAAAATCAACTTGTTCTTCACTCATTAAAAACATTAGCTACCTTTTTGTGAGGTATACATATAACTGCTTTGTTATTTTCAGTTTTGAACAATGTTGTGCTTCTACCCTTTGCGTGTAGTGAAAGAGAAGATGAATTGCCACTGTTACCTCTTACTACATTGATTTCATTTTGCACATTAAAATACCAATATAGAATTTATTTACAAATGCTATTTCATTTCATTTCCTTTTAATAATAAAAATCCATAGTATTTTAATACGTCCTTGCACTCATTGTCATTTTTTTGTCTTTGTATGTACATAGAATGGTTCTTTCTGACATCCTTATCCAATAGCTTATTAAGCTGTAGCACTTACTTTGAGTGCACAAATATCATGCAAATATAGCAGCTGTATTTCACAATGCAAGAAGCACAGTTATCAACATATATATAATTATACAAGCAACTGGCAGACAGCTATAAAGCAGAATTGGAGCATTTTATGTACAAAAATATGCAGCTTTTTATGCATATCTGTCGGAACTTTCAAAAAAGAACGATGTATAAAAATAAATAGTCTATGCACAAACATACACACAGACACACAGGCCAGTCCATGGTTAGAATATTCACTGCAAAAGAAAAACATATAAAACTATGTTAGTATTACCCATCCTGTTGGAGGTCATTTAGGGGTCATTGACCCATATGATATAATCTTGTGAATTTTTGGTACTTTTGAATAGTATTTCAATATACATAATTGGATTCATGGAGAAATCTCTAAAAGTTAAAGATGTTGAATTATACACCCAAACTCTGGAATCTGTGAGGAACCACTTCTGTTTTAAAAAAGAAACACTAAACAGCCGTTTTTGTGAGTTAGAGGCACACAACTTTTTCCCTTCTGAATTCTGAACTGTTACCATCTGAGAAGACAAAATTCCCATTAGAGCTAATCAACTTCCTTCGAAGGGCTTAGTAGCATCTCAGGAGGATCTCTGTACCATTTTGCCCTAATCATCATGTAATATCTAATGTAACTGTCATATACATATTGTATTAAATGGGAAGATATGTTACTATACAACTTTCATGTTGTATAGTAATAATATGTTATAATTTGTTACTTACAACATGCAGTAAGACCTTTATCATAACATGCCATACTTTGAGGAATTTTTACCTTATTCCAGCATCCTTGAATTGGCAACCCATCTTCCCCCTACAAGAGAGAATTATATAATCAGGGTACAGAAGGAGAGAAAAAGACTAAAACAGGCAACATTTTATAAATGTAGAATCTGTACAGCAGAGGTCCCCAACCTTTCTAGGTTGGCAGCCCGGAGGGAAAGGAAGGGGCAGGCATCGAGCCGTGTGCACGCAACGCAAATGGGGGTGGCGTGAGTGCATGCGCGATGCTGGGTGCGGGGCTAGCACCTGTGCGATGCTCAGGGCGGGGCTAGCACCTGTGTGACACTCAGGGCAGGACAAACATGAGTGGGGGGAGTGCGCACACTGGCCAGCCATTCATGTGGCTTGGTGGCCAAGGCCACGGCCCGGTAGTGAGCCGTGGCCCACAGGTTGGGGACTCCTGCTGTACCGCATGTAAAATAACAGAGTAAGTTAACCTAATGAAATACGTCTTGCTCAGAGAGTCTACAGACACACTGGAAGCCAAAGTGATGCCAAGTTCTATAGTGCAAAATATACATGTCCAATCTCCCCATCATCTAGTTGACTTTAAGACTTTCACTATGATCTCTTGGTACATGAAATATAGGTCCATCAAAATCAGAAAGGCTTCCCACTAATTCCTATGATGATTGTGAAGGTCATTTCCAGGATGGAGCTACTGCTGGTTGAGAAAGATCAAGCCTTTCCCCTTCAAATGCTCCTTGTTAGGCTTCTGAGTACAGGTTGTCCTCGACTTACAACCATTCATTTGGTGACCATTCGAAGTTACAACAGCCCTGAAAAAAGTGATTTATGACCATTTTTTACACTTAAGACTGCTGCAGCATCTCCACGATTACATGATCAAAATTCAGTTGCTTGGCAACTGACTCATATTTATGGCAGTTGCAGTGTCCCCAGGTCATGTGGTCACCTTTTGTGACCTTCTGACAAGCAAAGTCAGTGAGGAAGCCAGATTCATTTAACAATTGTGTTACTAACTTAACAACTGCAGTGATTTACTTAACAACTGTGGCAAGAGGAGTTATAAAATGGGGCAAAACTCACTTAACAACTGTCTCACTTAGCAAAATAAATTTTGGGCTCAATTGTGGTCTTAAGTTGAGGATTACCTGTATAACTCAATGCAGAGGGAAAATGTAGCTCAGCGGTACCTGAAAGGGTAGTGGATATGTGGACACCACCACAACCTTCATGTTGTATGAATTTATTTGTTTATGTTCCCTTCTCAAATAAAACACTGGTTTTGTGAGGAGAGTTGCAAAACTCTCAAGTTCCCATTCTCCATTAAAAAATGCCAGAATATATGTTGTACTAAGGGGAACTAGTCTGTCCACATGCTCCATATACTTACAGGATTTTCAGGGGAAAAGAAAAAGGGGGAAAAAAAAAAGGCTGCTTTGTGACAGTTTCAAATAAATTGTAGTTGAATCTGAAATAAATTGACTCCGATCCCAAACACTGCTGACATCCTGGGGTCACAGAGGACCAGAGCTGGTGCAGAATCCTTGCACGGAAGTAGCCTGAGTAACAATTTTGGTCTTTATATAATCTTGTGATTTCTAAATCAAAGTCTTTAATGCTGTCTCCTAATATTTATAGCTGTAAAATTCAGGAGCTTAAGGTTCTATTAACAAGAAGTGGAAACAAATTCCATTGGTACAATGATCCCATTGATGAGAATGAATTATATAGTGCGTTGCACATAAACCCCAAAGTTAGAGAGAGTGTGACAGGAGTTACAACTCAGGGATCAACAGCAGGATATGGTCACAAAAGTATATTTTTTTGAGAAGGCTGGGAATGGAAGCACAAACTAGTAAAAAGGAAAGATTAGGTATCTTAAGTTGAAAAAGCATAATCCCTAAATTTGCACAGAATGCAAAGCAAATGTTAAGTATCTGGCATGCTTGAGTCAGAAAGCATATTAATTTAAGAATGTAAACAAGAAAATTGTATCATTCTTAATATTTTTTTTACAAAATGTATTCCTGGACCTACAAGAAGGATGGATATGTATGTCTTTAACAAAATATCACCAATAAATGAAGATTATCCTACAGAGAATTTTGGCAACAAAGTAATTGGAATTAGTCCTAAGAATATCAGACTGCACTATTTTAATTCTTATTGAATTTAGATGTTCTGAACATTTTTGAGGTTTCACTGTGACAGCCAAAATATTCAGTGAGATACATGCAAATGTACATACAGTATATAATTTCCAAATTGCCCCCAAAGCAAACATTAATTGTTTAAATTAGAGTATATGCAGAATGAGCAAAAATGAATAAATTGTTAGGTAATTTAAATAACTAGAATTTGAAATTTTAATCCAGGTTCCTTGATGAAATTCTTACCAGATTCTCAGTAATATTTCAAGCTAACCTGATCCATTTCATATTCCATATGTTGTTCAACAGTTATCCTATGGTGTTGCAGTGGTGTGTTCAATTAATTTGTGTATTTTAAAAACTTACATGGATGATTAGGGGTTTAAATTTGTCCCCTTTGAAATTAAGGAAAGGTGAAATTACCCAATCCTGTATGTTTTTACCAAACAATGCTCAAAATAAGATAGGAAAAAAACTTGGCATTTTTTTTCTATAACAAATTCTATTGTGTGTTTCTGTCACTTCAAGGAGATTTCTCATTCTCATGAAAACCAATTTAACCAGATGATTTCCCTGTGCTCACCCGCAAATAAATATTGCAAAGTACTGTTGGGATCTTATTCCCAAATGAAGCAAACTGCTTCAACATAATTTAGAAAAAGTTGGTACAGAAAGGGTCAACAGTCCTATCAGAACACCTAGAGATTATTTAAAAGCAAGATAAGCTAAACACAAGTGACATTTATTATGTTTCATTATATTTTGTTTTATTCTATGTGAGTGTGGTCCTAGATCTTACTTATATGAATTAAAGATAGCACAGGTATTTTTTTTTTACAAAATAATTTGATATTGTCACCTCTAAAGGGAGATCCTTAACTAGAAAAGAAAAAGGACTGCCTCCAATAAATAAGGGTAGGAATAAATGGTGCAAATGATCAAATTTGTGGACTTTGGATAGCGGGTTTTCAAAGAACCCTCTTCCCACCATCTGGATCAGGCAGGTGTTTTGGGCGCAGGTAAAGGTTTTAGGTGAATAAACAAGAAATGTTATGAGAGTAAGGTTAAGGAAGTAGTAAAGCAAGTATGAAGCTTTTTAAATCCAGGATCAACTCCTGTAGGGTAAGAAAAATAGTAGTAGCAACTGAGCTCATTTTCAAAGCAGTCATGCATTATGCTTGGGTGCTTCTAGTGCCCAAGAACTTTGTACTACAAAGTTTTGTAATCGTTTGCTGTGTAATTGTAACTGTGCTCCAGCCATAGTGGAGATTCTGGTACTGTCACCTTCCATTCAAATCTTTGCCTGATTTTCCTATAACTTTCCCCCCTTCTAGCTTTTATCCCAGTTTGAAAAGGGACTATGGGGGTGTGGAGAAGCAAAACATCTGCCTGGAAGCACCCTGAGCATCAATGATCTGGAAAGCATCTAGAAAGGAAAGGAAAGGGACTTGCAAGAGCAGGTGAACCAACACAATCTAGAACATGCAGGAAAGGGAAGGTAACACCATACCAATGGGCAAGGGGCATCCAGCCCGTCCAGCCCTGGTAACCCCGGCTCACCCTTCTCGCCTTTAAAACCTCGGAGTCCCTGTTCATGAAATCAACCACTAGAATTAACTTTAGTTAGTGTAGATGATCTGCATTTTCTGGGTGGAGAAACTCTGTAAACAATTATGAACTAAATGCACTCAGCTTATAGCCCCAGAATATTTGTATATCATGGTGAAAAAAAGATAAACCATTTTTTTGTTTTCTGGAATAACCAGAAAATATTCCTTAATTGTAAAAAGTTAGAAAATAGCCTTCCTAATGGATAAAGTAAAGAATTAACTTTAATTAATTAATTATATTTGTTATACATTTATTAATTTACTTAATAAAGGTAAAGCATTAATTGTAAATGTTTCTACAAAATGGTCCATGTCTGAAATTAATCCTCAAAAGCTTTAAATAGAAGCTGAGGGTTTAAAAGACCATTAATAAAATAGTTTCATATTAGGAATGTTCGCCTTTTCTTCGTACCATGATCAGTTTTCTGCTGGGACCATAAACCGTGTGCCTTGCATCATTATCAACTGCAAATTATTATTTTTCATTACATCATTTATTAACCAATCGTGGGGGAAAAAGAAGGCATTGTAGATTGTGATTGAGTCGTGTTCACCCAATAACTACAACATCAAGTGATGACTTGACATATTGCAGTTCCAATTGCAGTGCACAACTTTCATATTGTGTCATGATACTATAGTGCAGCACAATTCACCTAGCATAGCTAAGACACTCAAAAAGTGATGTGCAGATGAATTGGCCTTAATGTTTAAAGAAGCAAGTGAAGAAAGCTTAAGGTTTTCTACTTTTTCAGAAATCAGGTGCTTCCAAAGCCCAATTTATATTTCTTTCCATACCCAACGGTACAAATGAATAAAATCAGTCTTGCAATGTAATCAATTACTAGTGCCCCCAAAGTGCTTTTTCAAAAGGCAACTTAACTTTCTTATTTTTTCCCCCTTGTAAATGTTTTGCTTCTCATCCAAGTGAAATGTTTTCAAGGAAAAAAACCCAAGAAACTCCAGTTGCCTTTTGAAAAAGCACCTTTGGGACAACCATGACCTGGATAATTGAGATTCTCCATAGACAAACTACTGGTGCCTTTTCTCCTTCTTTTTTCCCCTGTGGCTTATTTTATAACAATACATTTGATAAAACGAAACATACCAATGGACAGGGTGCGTCTAATCCAGGTGCTCCTTGGTCTCCCTTATCCCCTTTAGGCCCCCTAGAGCCTTTCTTGCCCCTTTCCCCCTGTGAATAATAGTTTATTAAAAAAAATACATAAACGGACCATCTAATCCACATTTGAGTTATAGAAACAAAATATAACACGATAAAAATAAGCATTCCAGAGGCTTGATTCTTTAGGCTTTTGCAGAAAACAGTTCTGCATGGACACTGAGGAATGTTACTTTTGCGTTGAGATGAATGCATTTTAAGCCACGTTTAAAATTTCAGATTAGGAGAAGGAAAGGGATTTGTTCTCCCATGTTCACCCATCAGATTGTGAGAGTGAGGTTGAGATGTTCGAAAGTCATGTGGCAGAGAACAATTGTGTCCAGTGCTTTTTCAGTGGTCGTTCTCTTATGTTTGGTGGGATGTTCTGATCTCTACAAGACCCAAGGAGATAATAAATGATTTTATTTCATGGAAGTCATTGGTCTTTTTTCCCCCTGGTGGTCAGTAATAAGCAAAAACCAACCCTAAGGATATATTTCTAGATGCTCTTTTTGCCCAGGACATATATAGATCTAGCCTGATTCTCTGAAATTCTATAAATGAGAATGAAAGGGAGTGAGCAGCAATCACACAATACTGCTGTCAGTGGGCATTCCCTCCCATGTATCAAACATATACAGATATGCCCCAGCAACTTGCCTGCCTTGAATCTCCTGTTTGGAGGAGGGGTTGGACTAAAAGACCTCCCAGGTCTCTCCAGCCCTAAGATTCTCTATGTCAGTGATGGCGAACCTATGGCACGGGTGCCAGAGGCGGCACTCAGAGCCCTCTCGGTAGGCACGCGTGAAGTCCTAGGCCTTCAGCTGGGTTTTATAAAACTTTTTTGCTTTAGGCCTCCGCCGCTGTGTGCAAAAAAAAAAAAAAAGGTTCGATCAGTCAATCAACTTCTCGCGGGGAAAAAAAAGGTCTTGTAAAGTTGGAATTGATTGATTGAACTTTTTAGTCCCACCCAGTCTGCCATTACCATCACAGCCATGCCCACCCAATGGGCCACGCCCACCCAATAGGCCATACCCAGCCAACGGGCCACATCCAACTGGCACTCAACGATGCATAAGTGGGTTTTGGGTTGCAGTTTGGGCACTCAGTCTCTAAAAGGTTCGCCATCACTGCTCTATGTGCTATTCCAACTTCATCTCAAATTAAGGGTAGTGAGAGGTGGATCCTTTCTCATCAGCTGGTTAATTTCTTCGGGGAAGAGAATCCATCAGTCCCTTTCCTTAACATATCCTGCATACTGAAAAGAACAACACTACTTTTACCAGTGTTTTCTTGACACAGTGGAGACTAGCAATGGGGACAGCAAATTCTACGGTATGCAGGTATAATTTGCTGCTGGAAGAAAGATGGGTAGTCCTTTAACTGAGCCATGAACAATACCCCACAATCTGATTTTTGCATATTCGATATGGTTTGATTATAATTGGACAGATCAACTACTAATATTTAGCCCTATTTTTTTTAAAAAATAAAGTCTTTTCAAGAAGAAATGTAAAAGGCATTTTTAAAATTGACTTGCTTCCTGAAAAGAATACAAACTAGTGTGAATGCTGAACTGTTATTTTAAAAAGCTCAAAATATCACTTTTTAAACTGATAAACAGCCAGGGCTTAGTGTGATTTTGATTTCACAGGAGAGGTAAGTTAGCAAGGCAATTTAAATCTGTGGTGTCCTATTTAACTTCTTAAAGTTGAACCTCAATTGGATAAAAATAGACTGTGGGCCTGATGCCAACTTCCTGTATAAAGCTGAAAAATCATCTTGAATGTCTCTGAGGTCAGTCTATTTTGAACAGAGCCAACATCAAGCCAAGGACCAATATTTAGTAAGAGAATGATACTCCCTTTCTAGATAAATTTAGAATGTCAGTAATTTATGCAAATTTTGATAACGTGCTTGTGGATATAAAATGTAAGTGGGATTGCCAGGAAGGAAATTTCATTTAGTATTTGGTATAAGGATTAGATGACAACATAAAATTAGGCTGAAGTAGATTTTCCCACTCTTATTTTTAATTTCAGAGGGGTGAAATAAATGGGATTGAAACAATAAGCTGGCAGGAGGGGAAAAAATGGATGGGAAAGGAGAGGTCACCCAGGATCAAACGCTGGCATGGAAGAAGGATAATCCAGGAGGAAATGCAGAATGGGTTGCGCAGGAAGAGGAAGAAGGACTCAGGAGAAAAGGCAGAAGAGCAGGAAGGGATAAGGGGGACAAAGGCGGACCTGTGGAAGCAAGGAAAAGACACACGCGCAAACACACAAGTAGAAGAAAAAGAACAAATTGATCAACAAATTTCACTTGAACGGATAGCTTTAGCATTGATATTTTTTCAGTTGGTTTGCTCCAGGAACATTCTGCTCTCCTTACCATTTATTATGTGGACCATACCATTTCAACTGTGTTGGGTTAAGAGATTACCAGATCCTTCAGAGGTAACAATAGACTGGAACTGCAAAAAAGAAATGCCTAGATCGCAAGTGAGGCAATTTGGGGGTAAGAATTAGAATCTGCTAATGGATCTGCTGGTTCTTTCTGGTTGCTTTCCTCCCAGTAGGACTGAAAGGAAACCACCGTGCAGAAGAGGAGAGAGCATCAAAGACAAATTAAGGGACGTGAACGATGAGGCATTTTTTTCAGCGGCTTTTCACGCAGCTTTCACAAATACTGAACTGAGTCCAGCATAATGAGTGCAGAATTAGGCTACTCCTACATTTATAGGACATCTGCATTTCTGAGAAGCTACAGATTGCCTTTTTTTAAAAATAAAAATGGATGTGTACTAAGCATCAGGCTTTTTAGCAACTTTTTTTACATTAACATGTGAAAAAGACTAGGGACATGTTTTCAGTATTAAAGACTAAGTGACTATTTCTGGATGGTAGATGTTTGGTCTAATAATTCAAACCTTTCTATCTACTTTGTTTGTAAACACACCACCCACACAGGCTACTATATGAGACTTTGGATTTTTGCTCATAGTAAATGTCCTTGCATTTCCCCCCCCCCTTGCATTATGAACCATAGCTAAAACAAGTCTAATTTCTCGCAGTGGCTTATTCCAATTAAACATGTTTTTCCTTTCCAGATTCATCAACCAGCTGGACAGAGGTTTATCTGATTCTACCAAAAGTCTCACTAGTCAACCAATTTGTTGGAACAAAGTCCAAGCCTTAGTTAACAAAGACTGGATGTTGTGTTTTCAAATTCTATACAAATTTAAAACCAACTAAAAAAATATCAGAGTGTTGCTAGGTTACTTAGTATGGAGCCATCCTAATATTAAAGGCTGTATTTATATCTAGAAGAAATTATGGAACATAATCAGAAGTAGAATGATTAAATATGTGATATCAATGGGATTAAGATGAATCAAGGCATGTTATATGTCTAGTCACCAAATATTTGTTGCAAGTTAATTTTAAGTTTAACCAAGGCATTCATGAAACTTATTCCAAACTTTTGTTTTAACCAAACAGTATTGTTGTCAAAAATCACAAAAACCTATGCAGCTTCTTATTAGAATGTTATCTATTCTATGCCATAAAAATTAATCATTCCAACATTTTTAAAAACCAAAGTATATAAACAAGCGTAATTGAAGACTTACCCGATTTCCTTTTTCACCTGATGGTCCTTGAAAGCCCTAAAATATATTTTTACAATTTTGAAAAAGTTATGTCATTTCAAGATATGCAGAATTAGGCTCATAGTCCATTTGCCTCCAACCTGTAATTGTTGTGGAGGTCCAGAAAATGTACCCTCTTATAATCTATATTTTTCCAGGTATCTGCACTAGAACTCCAAAAGGGATCCTTCCCTAATTTTGATTTGTTTAAATAAAAGCAGATTGGCAAATATAATGTTCATTTTTGAGCTTTACAATTTATAAGCAACAAAGTTGTTGTTGTTAGTTGCGAAGTCGTGTCCGACCCATCGCGACCCCATGGACAACGTTCCTCCAGGCCTTCCTGTCCCCTACCATCTTCTGGAGTCCATTTAAGCTCACGCCTACTGCTTCAGTGACTCCATCCAGCCACCTCATTCTCTGTCGTCCCCTTCTTCTATTGCCCTCAATCTTTCCCAGCATTAGGCTCTTCTCCAGTGAGTCCTTCCTTCTCATTAGGTGACAACAAAGTAGAACATTGTTATTGTTTTTGCTTATAGGGAGAGCATTTAAAAGTTTCTAGTATAGTGCAGTGGTGGGATTTAAATATGTGAACAACCGGTTCTCTGTGTGGATGCCGCTTCCGGAAGTCCATTCTGGGCTTGGGCAATAAAAAATTAGCTACCGGTTCTGCCGAACTGGTGCAAACTGGCTGAATCCCATCACTGGCATAGTGTTTTTCAACCTTGGCAACGTTAAGCTGTGTGGACTTCAACTCCCAGAATTCCTCAGCCCACATCCTGCTCTAGGATGTTCAAAACAGACATCCGAGTAGGATGCAATTGGCACAAAATGAAAAATCTTCAGAGAGGAATATTGGCTCTATACTTACGGGAAGGCCTGCTGGTCCTATTGGTCCTGTAGAACCAGAATCTCCCTTATTTCCCTGGAAGAGAATTAGGAAGACTGAAATAGTTGTGGATTTTGCAAAAGTACTATAGACAGAGAGTACTGTTGTCTCTTCATCAGCGAGTGTTCAACTTTTCATAAACTGATTTTTAATAATGGGGAGTCATAGACTTGCTTTCCTCTCATGGTGCCTGGAGACTGTGGAGGGCTGAATGGGGAGGGGGACAACAGATTTTGAGTGAACCTTGACAAGCCAAATGGCTTTGGGCACACGGAGCCCCAAGATCTGGGACATAGACATCTTTAGTTCTGGCTGGGGTGGCACTACCCCAGATGGATGTGGCCCACAACTTGAGTGTTCTCTTGGACTTGGAACTCCTGCTCAAAGAGCAGGTGGCAGTCGTGGCTAGGAGAGCCTTTACACCAGAGGTCCCCAACCTTAAGGGCACAAGGGGCCGGTTATGTGGAGAGAGGTTTTTCCACGCACTGGAGGGGGCGTGGTTTTCTTTGCTGCCTGCATCCTGCGGATGGGGCTTTCCTTGTTTGTGCGGACAGTTGCTGGCATCCTGCGGCCCAGTAGTGGTGCATGGACCAGGGATTGGGGACCCCTGTTTTACACAGCTTCCAATTGTGCACCAGTCATAGCCTCTTCTGGATCAGGATTCCCTGCATTCAGTCATTCAAGCCCTAGTTCATCTTGCAGTTAGACTACTGCAACACACTCTACATGGGGCTACCCTTGAAGAGTATTTGGAAGCTACAGCTGGTGCACAGTACAGATGCATGGGTAGCTTTGGGGCCCCAAGGTTGGTTCATGTAATACCATTGCTCTGCAAGCTGGACTGGCTGCCAGTTTGCTTTCGGGTGTAATTCAAGGTCTTGGTAATCACCTTTAAAGCCCTTCATGGCCTAGGTCCAGATTACCTAGAGCAGAGTTCCCCAACCTTTCTGGCTTTGTGGACTGGCGGGGGAGCACAGGGGATGGTTCCGCATGAGCAGCGGGCAAACATGAACGTGCACACAACTCCATTTGTGTGAGCAGTGGGCATGTTTGCCCACCAATCATATAAATGGAGTGTGCATGCACATGCTCATCTGCTGCTCATGCAGAACCATCCCCTCTCCCTCCCGCCAGCCCAGTTCTGAATAGCTCAAGACCTGGTAGTAGGCCGGGGCCTGGAGGATTGGGACCCCTGACCTTAATGTCAGAGCATGCACAGTCTTATTACCCTGAGGTAACCCAGGAGTAAATACAGTAACAAAATACATACATGTGGTCATTCAACAAACTCCAATACACAGCAATTACAGCACGAGAGAGAGAAAGACTACAGCAAAAAACTCCCCTTTTATACTCAGACTCTTACAGTCCCTGCTTACTCTTAAAGGGACACAGACCCTGCTGAGTCATTTCTATAGTGCATCATCCTATCATTGCATCATCCACATTCCATTACATCTTTACATAAGCTGTTTAGCTGTTAAATTATTATCCTGACACTTAAGGACTGTCTAATCCCACTGGGGTTGGCCTACCCACTCATCTCAACAGAGGAAGCAGGCTTTGGGCCCCATTGGCCAGGATATTCTGGCTGGTGGGGTCCAGGAGAAGAGCCTTTTCTTCCATTGCACATGCCCTTTGAAACATTCTCCCCCCTCCCCCGAATGATTTCCAACCCTCCTGACCTTCCGCAAGAATTTAAAGATCTGGTTCTGCCACTTGGCTTGGGGTCCAGTGGAGGGGTTTCCCATTGGCCATGGTTGATAGATTAACAGCAGCTCCCACCCCCTCCCTTTCTTATTCTATTCCCTCCCCATCTTTTAGCTCATTTGATTATCTGGATGTTTTATAATATTGTATTTATATCATTAGGTTTTATACAGTTTTATTTTTTTAATAGTGTAACCTGCTCAGAGTTGCCTTGTGGTAAAAAGGGTGGCTAATAAATTTTACAAATAGATAAATTTTACAAAAACATGTAAAGAGCCACTTTTAGTTCTTGGTCATAAGCTTCCTTCCATCTCCTTTATAGGTGTGTGGGAGACAGTCATCTTTTTGCTTTTGCTGCACAATACAGCTGTGAGTCAGATGTCCTTACTGTGTGGACTGCAGACCAACCAATCCTGACAGTAAATCCTACCTTCTCCCTTGCTCCCTGCTCTTTTACAGAAATAACCTCCTTTTGATTGTAACACAAAAGCACATCTCCAGTTCAGTTCTAGAAAAATATTTCTACCTTGCTTGTGCTGGCAGTTCAAGACAATTTACCGAGACATGGTAAAATATACCATAATAAGAGCAACAATATACCGTATTTATCGGCGTATAACACGCACAGGCGTATAACACGCACCTTCATTTTAAGAGGGAAATTTCAAGAAAAAAAAAGCGCCGGCTCGGGAGCGAAAGCAAAAGGGGAGGGGGAGTGGGGCTTCGTTCACACGCGGATCCCCATGCTCGTATTTATTTACCGTATTATGGCCCGGCTGGCGGCGGTGGCAGCAGAAACAGCAGCCTCCTTCCTCGGTTAGCTCCGATTCCCTCCCCCCGTGTCGCCTCTGAGCTGCAGGACTCCGCCGCTTGCTTTATAAATCCTTGGCTGCTGCTCCATCTTTTCTTTTCCCACCAACCGCCCCCCTCCCTCGACCCCTCCCGCTTTGCAGAAACGCCTGGATAGTGAGAAGCTGGAACCGGGCNAAAAAAAACCAACAATGTTTAAAATAGACAAGCACAGATCTTTCAACTGTACTCAGAAACCAACTGGTAACCAATATAGCTTTGTAACAGAAGTGACACTGCAGTTTGAAGCAAGTTGCAGTTTGGTATTCAAGAGCTGTCCTTTGTCCAATGCATTGCAATAGTCCAGGGGTCTCCAAACTTGGCACTTTTAAGACTTGTGGAGTTCAACTCCCATAATTCCCCAGCCAGCTATGTTTAAAACCAACAGTTTTGAAGACCCCTGAAAGAGTTCAATCATGTGTTGACCTCAATGTAATTGTCTGAGGAGCTTCCCTGTCAAGAGAAAGAGCTCAATTGATACACAAGATCAGGGGTCTTCAAACTTGGCCCTTTTATGACTTGTGGACTTCAACTCCCAGAATTCCTCAGCCAGCGTGCCTGGCTGAGGAATTCTGGGAGTTGAAGTCCACAAGTCATAAAAGGGCCAAGTTTGAAGGCCCCTGCACAAGATGAACTTGTGCAAAAGGCCTTTGGCCACAGGGGTGACTGCTCTTTGAGCACAAGTGGCATCCAAAAGGACCCCCAAGTTGTGCACCAGTTTCGAATGTGGAAGGGCTATCCCATCCAATACCAATGATAAAAATGTACCTGACCCAAACAATCAGTCACTCAGTCTTGTCAGGACTGAGCTGAAGTCTGTTCTTGTCAGGCATTATAAACCAGGAGCCAGGAGAGAGTTCAAAAGGACTATGAGTTTATTCCATGCTATCTGAAATGGTATAGGTTCTCCTGTTTGAGCAGGGGGCTGGACTAGAAGGCCTCCAAAGTCCCTTCCAGCTCTATTCTATTCTATCTATCTTTCTACAAAAAAATGAACTACTAATGGTCAAGGCAAATTGGTGCTAGTTAAGAGTCAATGGAATTCATGAGTGGAGCACAGTGACTCCAAATTGCTGAGGTATTTGACCCCGCTCTTGGGCTCTGCCTAGTCATCTACAGTTCTACCCCATCCAGACCCAAACAGCCTGCATAGTCTGGGTCAGTACATTAACAACTTCACCTGGGCCACCCAGGGTTGAAAAATGCAGCTAGGTTATAATCAGCATACTGGTGTAATAACTCTGACCACAGCTTTCCTCAAAATGATTAAACTGGGCCCCAATTTTTTCATACATGATAAATCTGTTTGAGACGCAACATTCAAGGTAGCATAGACTAAAACACTATTTCTTGAGCACCTCTGTCCTTATCTGGATTAAGTTTCAATTTATTAATTCCTCCTCTGAGTACTGACTCCATACATTGCCTCAGAACATACCCTGCAGTATAGCGGAAAGGAAACACAACAGTGAATATCAGCTGCTGATTGATGGATTCAAAAATCCTGATTGCCTAATGTCCTTACTTTCTTATTTCTGTTTTCATTATATCACATCTTGCCTGCTACTATGGGCTTGGAGATAGCATCTTCCAATCCTTATTCAATAAACAGAGAAGGGGATTGGAGTGGCTAAGGGTTTGGCCCCCAAATTCAAGATGATAGCTGTGATGATGCAATCAAAGCTCCAGTTCTTTGTATGTGTGACATGCATAAAAATGAGGGGAGTTTCGATTAGATCACTATGACTGCTATCTTGATTTATTAGGTTTTGTTTTATCACAACCTGAAGGCATCTCTGAAATGGTAACAGAGGATACTAAATTAACATTCCCATTACTAGTCAATTCTGGTGATTGTAAGGATTATACAGGATCATTATTTTAAGCATGACATTAGTGTCCTATTTAAAGTTATTTGTTTACAAAACATTCCTCACCCTCTCTCCTTTCGGTCCTGCTGGTCCTGGGACTCCTGCTGGTCCTGGAGTACCCTGAATTTTTTGGGTAAAAATAAATACATGAAGCCCATTATTCAAACATATTTCAAGCAAGACAAGATGATGGTTTCTCAACAGAAGAAGAACTAAATAAAGGACTGAAGCTAAGCACTTAAAACACTACAACGGTTAGAGTTGAGGAAGATAACAGTTTTACATTATATATAAAAGTGGGATTCTTGTCTGAGTGATTAAAAGTATAGGTAGAAAATGACAGTCTTTAGTGAATGAGACGAAACATTCAGCTTCAATTGCCAACAAAGCTAAAAGTTGTCACCAATGATAGCTTTAACCATTTTATGAGAAATTGAGTTGGGTGATAGACAAGCAAACTTTTAACCCTTTTTTTCCCTAAGAAATTCATCTTGCAGATTGATAAGCATACCGAAAGCATAATGCAATTATATTAACAGAACCAGCAACATAAGGAGGACTCATTTATGCTCAAGTCTTATATTCACCAGGTGCTATTTATGTATCACTTCACTAGAGCAGGAAAGAGGGAACACCCTATGGGAACACTGTTGCTAGCTCAACAGAGTCAAGCATTCTTAAAATTAAATTGGATTTTGGTAGGTTAATCAACGGAGTAATCTATTTGATTGATCTTCTGGATCGGTTGTGAAATCAGAATAATTACATTTTCCCTGGTTGTACCACTTCAAGTTGCAGTTGGGAAGAATGACTGTTTAAACACTTTCCTGATAAACTAAAGCTTCTTATTAACTACTGTTTGTCTTCTCTCATTTCGCTGAGAACGTTAAAAAGGTTTCTCTGTTGAAATAAATAATTCTTCACTTTAGTAGAATTTTTCTTTTTCTTGATAACATTCATAGATGTACAGTACAGATTCTGGCAAGGAAGGGATGTCTTGAAAGAGAGTTGAGATGCACTGAGTCTAAAGAAATGTACTTTCAGACTTGCAAGATGGATATTGGCCTTACTAGATAGCCCAGACAGGAAACAGGACAAAAGAGCTACTTCTACTTTGTTGTAAAGGTATATTAATAGAACACTGCAAGTCTAAAAGTACATTTCTCTCCCCACCACTTGTCTCCTTCACAGCTGCAGAAACTAGGGAGAGACTCTTCTGAGCCTCCTGTTCGGGTCTAGAACAAGTCGGCATGGCCAATTCACCACAGCCAATTCAGTGCAGCAATTAGCCATGGCCATCGCCACAGGGCAATTCACCATGGGACAAGAATTACACTTATATTGAAGAAATGGTGGAATAGAATCATTAAAGAAAAAAGAATAGAATAGAATAGAATAGAATAGAATAGAATAGAATAGAATAGAATAGAAAGGGACATTGGAGGTCTTCTAGTCCAGCCCCCTGCTCAAGCAGGAGATCCTATACCATGTCAGTCAGATGAGTGTCCATTCTCTTTTTAAAAACTTCCAGCGATGGAGCGCCCATGATGGAGCGCCCACGAATGAAGAAGGAAGGACAAAATGAAATGTAAATGACAAAAATTAAAATAATGTTTTAATTATTTTAAATACTTAAATTGAATGGTTGAATTGTCCTTCAGCGAGTTGTCCCATGGGGGAGTTGATTGTGGTGAGTTGGCAGGGCCAAGTTGTCCCATTCCATTCTTGTTCCTCCCACTATCCAGCTGCAGGCCATGCTTATATATCTCTTGACTCAGTTTTCCAAGGTCTTTCCCATATACATTTACAAATATTATGTACTGTAGCACACTACACTCAAGTTGTTTTGCACTGGAGGCTTTCAGGTTAGCAAGCATGAGGTGAAACCACTTTAAAAAAAAAAAAAGTGTCTCAGGCTATACTTTCTTTAACTTCACTTAATAGAACCAGAAATTTCAGGAACAAGAGACATGCAAATTTGTGGTGGGTATATGTTTAGATACTGGATTATATAATAATAAATTTAACTTAACATATATATATTCTGGCCCACAGATCCCTTCTAAAGAGCAAAGTCCTTGCATTAAAAAAAAGAACAAATGCATTCAATTATAAAAGACTGATATATAGTTCATCAGTTATATACAAGTATTTCATAATTTCAAAAAAATTGAGATTATAGGGACTGGGTGAACTGGTATGAAATCTGACAGAAATAATTGTCCATTTCTAAGAACCCGGAAATTCTTTGGGGAAGAAAATGGATTAATTTATTGGATTGAAATTCTAATTGATAATAAAAAAAGAATTTTTAACTCAAGACAGGTATTTTGAGACATTTAACCACATCAACATGGTCAATAATTCCAATAGATTTTAACTATGTATAATCTCTGCTTCCTCATGCATATCCTGCATTTTACCACCTTTTGCATAAACAAGGTAATATTATATTACTTTCATAACATTTAATGGGTAAAGGAAGAAAGATGAAGCAGAGAAACCCATATTTTTTCCCCAGCAGTGTTGACTTTTCTTCAGCTCACATAATTTTCATATCTACCATTTGTCTGTGAGCAAGTGGGGCATGAATAACATCGGAGAATAACTGATTATGTGAACCTGGCTAAACACAGACTAGAAGCCCAAAGTCCTGAAACAGCAACCATTGTTAAGCTGCCCACCCATAATTTACATGAGATTCACTGATTAAAACTCAAAATCATTGCCCAATTTAGTTACAGATGAAACTGAGGTCGCTTGCCGAGGTAGGACATTCAAATTTGACATCTGGCAAAGCAAGATGGTTGTGGTTTTACTTCCAAGAGCCCTATCTATCTATAAAGAACACCAAGGCTTTAAGGGGATCATCAAGAAGAAGCTTGAAATGAAAGAGCAACAGAATTGCTTTTGTTCATACAACTCATGTTTAGTGCATTCTCTTGGCTCAGACAAATGGGTGGAGATGCTTTAAGCAAGATTTTAATGGGTAGAGAAAAAGAAGAAGACAACAGACAGCTGACAATATGACAACAGAGGTACATCACATGTACAATGACTACATGCAAAGGTTTCACTTGTATTTTACACAATGTCCCAAAGGTGTTCTTTTTTTTAAAAGGCAGCTGGACTTCCTTTGTTTTTCCTTGAAGGCGTGTTGTGTTTTAGCCAAGAAACTTCTTCAGAACTGAAGAAGCTTCTTGGATGAGAAGCGAAATGTCTTCAAGGAAAAACAAAGAAAGCCCAGCTGCCTTTTGAAAAAGTACCTTTGGGACAGCCATGACCTGGATGACTGAGAATCACCATAGATATTTTGCACAATATAATTACACAGATAAATAAAGAGGCCAATTATCCCAATTCCATGGAACTTTGTGGACTTGTTAGGATGTGAAACTGTACTATACTGTTATTGAGCATCAAAATGCAGTAACTTCCCTTCTTCTATTCTAGTTTTGTTCTGTTGTTGGAAAGACAGTGATACAAATATGATTATGGCAGGACAGAGGAGACAAATCACAGCATCAGGGAACAGGAACGTAGGGAATTGGAGAAATGACACTCACCGGTGGGCCAGGCCTGCCGTCTAAACCTGAAGCGCCCTGGACAGACAGGGAGGGGTTAACAAAACAAAAGGCAAGAAGGAAGGGGTGAGGAGGGGAAACAAGAGGTGAGTGAAGCCGTGACCAGAGACAAACATGTGCTAACCATAAAACAAAACTTAGCTCTCAAGGACAGGTGATGGCACTTACAACAAAACCAACAACAAAAAAAAAGCAGACACTGAATGTAATGTAAGCTGGTAATTTGAGCAGGACTGTGAGGGTGCAGACTTTGATAAATACTTCAGCAGGCAACGGAACAAAACATTCCCTAAGCTTTGCTTTCTCACCCTGAGCAAAACTAGACACATCCCTGTGGTGACCAAAAGTGTTCCAGAGTAAATTCTCTTGGACATTTTTTTAGAAAATGAAAGTATTTGTTTTGGATGGATGAGTGTAGGCTCAGAGGAATCCCACAGTGATTGCAATGGGCTTCATAAAACATTACACCCATGACATTATAGCTGCACTCTAGTGGTTAATTTAAGTGAGAGGGTTAAAACACTCACTCTGCAGTCCCTACTCAAGAGCATAACATTGTAATTGTGCCTCTCTCGGGAGGAGAGAGAGCTGCGTAGGACTGTTGACATTATCAGCTTCAGAAGAAGGTTTACAATAAAAGCAGGATTACGAGTAGTTGTCTTGCTTGGTCTGCATTGAAAATACGAGTGTCCATGTCACTAATAATTGGAGCATATTTTTAAGCATCCCCTCTTGTGTCATTCACAGACAGAGTTCCGACATCGTGACCTTGGATTTCCTATTCAATCTAATGATTGTATGAATGCTTAAAGGGCTTCCTTCTCTCGGAAGAAGGGGGATATAAATGTATTATACCTGTTTTGGCTTTATATCTTTAATACTAGGACATGGAAAGGAAAATATTTAGCAAACAGGGAATCTTGTTTGTCACTACTTTCTCCATCGCTTGCCCAAGATTCTGATCATATTTATTGGCAATCCAGGTTGATATCAAACCTGTAATAGAAAACTAGTACAGGTAGTCATCAACTTACAACCACCGTTTTTTTACACTTACGACTGTTGCAGCATCCCCAGGGTCATGTGATCAAAATTCAGAGGCTTGGCCACTGATTCATATTTATGAGCTTCGCAAAGTCAACGGGCCAGCCAGATTCACTTAACACTCGTGTTACTAACTTAACAACTGCAGTGATTCACTTAACAACGGTGGCAAGAAAGTTCGTAAAATAGGGCAAAACTCTTAACAACTGTCTCGCTTAGCGACAGAAATGTTAGGTTCAATTGTGGTCATAAAACGAGGACTACCGGTGTATGTTCTATTTTGATGGGGAGACTAATGAATTCTGGATTTGAACAATACCAGTTGTTTTCTTCTCTCCAGGCACCAGTTGAAATTGTGACTTTTGACCCATTAAGTGCTACAGTGCTTTGGAAAGCAGCTCATGATGACCATGCCAAATGAGCTTAGTTTGATTATTGAATAAAAGGGTTACCTTCATAATTAGAAAATAAAACCCAAAAAACAAGACGGAAAAAAATGCGACTAGAGGTTAAAATTTCAGGAGGCAAATTTTTGGTGTTGCCTTTTTGTGTGTGTTGGAAATCTTTATAACTTCAGATATATCTAAATACCAAATAATATCTCATAATGGGCCACTTTCATTCAGATGCATTAAACTAAGTCCCATTGAAAATTGTGATGGGCAACACAGTTCAGTGTGCTTCCTATTACTGGGCAGTGCAACTCTGCTTTTTTAAAGCATGTTTGAAAACAAAAAAAACATGAAACATGAAAGAATCAAAGAGTAAAACACGATAATAGAATGCAACTAACTAATAGTAGATTTGAAGTGTCATGGAGGTTATAGTATTATTTAATATCCTTAGTTACTTATAAATTTATGGCATAGATCATTTTTTAAAGGAGAGATTAAAGTGGCTATTAAGCTTCAAAGTAAAAATACCTGGATAATGTGATTTAATCACTAGAATTATGGGCTATAATCATAGGTAAGTTAGGTCAACATTAGGAATCTAATTTCTTATAAAACTGAAGTATAAAGTCTAAGAATAATAAAACCCAAATTGAGGATGAAGTACAAATACATTTTTCTCCTTTTCTTACATTCAGAGATTTGGGAAATTAATAAAAATTAGAGAATTTAAGACAGCTTTCAAACTGAACTTCTTAAGAAATAAGTTATTTTCAATAATATTTCAGTTGATATTTATCCACAGATCCCTACGTTTTCCATAGGAAAAGTGGTACTAAAACTACTGGGACTTAACTTAGGAAAGCGACTTTTGAATAAAGTCCTTTTTTTCATTCCAAATATCTGCAGCCAGGGAAGCACGCTATTCTATGAAATGATACACACATTAGCTTGAACAAAAGGACTGGTTAATCGTTCAGTATGCACTAGTTGTTGTGAATCAAAAAACTCAAATGACATTGTTCTTCCTGGAGACATTATTAAGTCATCCAAGCATCACTAGTTGCTAGGAGAAGTGAAATTGACCTGATCCCAGGCCTGAAAAGTAGGACAAAGTTGAAGTACTATCTCTGGGGCCAAATGCCTTAAGAAATACATCAGTGTTAGATCAACCAGCAGTAATCAACCTTAATTGATGGCAGGTGAATGTTAGAAGGAGCAGAATAACCCCAGATTACAAAAAAATAGGATGCTTCTATTATACAATGCCATGCATCCATTTTCAGGTCAAGTGGAAGTGGGTATATGTGTTCGTGTGTGTGTGTGTGTATGTGCATAATTCTTATGTAAAGCTCTTTATGTCATTTGCTGTAACCATCTCTCTTCCCCAATGGTCTTCAGATGAGATGCTTTTTTGTGCTGTTTCCCCATTTATAGATTTTTCTACAATAACATAGTACATTTTCAATCTACCTGTTTCTAGATTTTTTTCCCTTAGTTTGAGTTTTTGAATACTTCGGTTTTTAATCTATTATTGTTTTTATAAGATTTATTTATTGTACACTGCCTTTTTTAATGGGAGTGGAAAGAAGCTATTATATTCTTTTCAATAGGCAGGCATGTGAAAACAACATTCTGTCGCCATGTGGCTTTCTTAGAAGTCCTTGGAGAGAAAAATATCCGCAAAGGCAACACTGCAGATTTTTAGAATGTTGGGAGAAAAAAAGGGAGAAGGCATCTCTCAGATAAAGCTGTTAAAACTTGTTTGCTTCTGGTTCGAATGTCATAGGTTTTCAATGTGAATTTTAGTGAAAAATTCAAACCAAATTTTATCACCTTGGTTTAATAACCCATAAGGGAAAAGAATTTAGGTGAGAAGGTCTGTCTGTCTGTCTGTCTGTCTGTCTGTCGGTGCGGTGGCTCAGCAGTTAAGATGCTGGGCTTCTTGGCTGGATAGCCAGCAGCCCAGGTTTGAGACCCGAGAGCCAAGTGACGGGGTGAGCTCCCATCCTTGCCCCAGCTACTGCCAACCACCATTTCGAAAGCATGCAAATGCAAGTAGATCAATAGGTACCACTTCAGTCGAAGATAACTGCACTTCATGACATTATGCTGGCCACATGACCATGTAAATGTCTTCAGACAGTGCTGACTCAATGGCCTTGAAACAGAGATGAGCACCCCCCCTATGGTTGGCAACAGCTAGTGGAGTGAAATCCACAGGGACTCCTTTAGCTTTACTTCCCAATTTTCAGTGATTCTCCTTTACCTCAATTGTTTTTCTGGTTGTAAGTTCTGCAAAGCAAATCTTTTCCTTACTTCCAAAGCTTTCCCAAGTTATAAAAGAGGAAAGTATGTCACTATGTTTACAATGTTTACTTCTGAATAAATTATCCTTTCAATAAAATGATCATTAGGGACAATGAAATGATCATTAGGAGCTGCCCAGTTGGCTGAAAGATGGGTGGCTGTATAAATAATGTATAAATAAATAAACAAGCAAAATAAATAAATGAATAAAATGATAACTCTTTGAAGCATCTAGTGGTCATCTGGAATTCTGGAGCCCAAGTAAGCTAGCCCTACACAATACTGGAATAGGGGACCTGAAATTGTCCAATAGCTACTGATATTTCTATTTTTAAGAATGAAAAGGAAGAAAAGCTAATGCTGGACCAATTATTGTCCCATTCAGAAAATTGTCATTGCTAGCAAAAAGGAAGGCTTTTCCTTTCCCCTTTCTCTGAATGGTGCAAAAATTCAGCAAAATTTTTAATACTATGGATATGATTTCTCCTCATCTTCTTTAAACATGACTTTCCTTTTCCCCAAGGAAAATTATTAACATTTGGGTTCCAAGCCACCAAAGGTCCTTTTGTTTCCATTTTCAATTGCCTTCAATCAAAGAAGAACAACAGTTTTTCCCAACATAAAATACACAGCTTAGCACATTAAGATTTCCAGAAAAATACATCAGTTCCACCAGGCAGTAAGAGACACCTAACAAGTGGGAAACAACGTTCCATAAAACAGCTAATACTAATCTACATCTGATTTGGTATCACATCAAGCTTTCATTTTGAATTTAATTGAACCGGAGGAATAAATATTTGTGCTACAAATTCCCACTTAGGAGTACAAGTAGACTGGGTCAAGACCAGAACATAGAAATTCTAATATTATAATCTGAACTGGTCCTTAAAATAAATACGCATTAAGAGCAAGGTGTCTACATACATACACGTGTGCATGTAGGAAAACATATGCTGAAAAGAGTGTTCCCTTGTCCAATTTTTTAGTGCCTCATTTCTTTGTAAAACAATAATGTTTGTATTTCCACCTCTATATTTGTTTTGCAATCCATTCAGGTTTAGTATTCTCATTCATTCTTTAATTCATCTAATTCTAATTCTCTAATTCTTTCTAGTTCATTGGCTTCCTGCTTGAGCAGGGGCTTGACTAGAAGATCTCCAAGGTCCCTTCCAACTTTGTTATTCTGTTATTCTGCTCTCAACTTTCCTTCTTCAAAAATATGTTAGCATTGCCACTGACAGGCAAGGAAGAGGCATTCCCATGCCTTCAGAAGTGTGAAAATAACAGCTTTGGCAGAGAGACTAATACTAGTACTGCTGATTTTCAAATTTCTCCAGTTTTCAAGTTTCTACTGCTACAAAGCAACAATCTCAATAAGAAAATTGTTCAGTATCTTCCTACTATCTGTTCTTCCCTACTAGCTCTTAATGATGTGGCCTCATGACGGTAAAAAAAAAAAAGAGTGGATATCGCAGCTCTAACTGCCTGTTACAATGTTGTCTACAGCAGCCACCAACATGCAGTGGTTGAGTTCACCGATACAAGTTGTCCTCACTTAACCATCACTCATTCATCACCCGTTCAAACTTGCAATAGCGCTGAATAAGTGATACTTATGACAGGTCCGTGAAGGTTCAGTTGTTGCAGCACCCCAAGTGATCATGTGATTTTGATCTGGATGCTTGGCGCCTAGTTTGCAATTATGATGTCACAGTTTCCTAAAATCACCTGGACACCATTTGCAACCTTCTATTCCAGCTTCCTACAAGCAAAGTCAGTGGGGAAGCCGGCAGGAAGTCTCAAAGGATAACCATGTGATGCCCTTGCTTAATGGCCCTGTGGGATTTGCTTATAGATGACAAGCAGGAAATGTCATCTATAAGCTACTGCTGAGCAACGTGGTCACATGACATTGTGCTTTTCAACTGCATCACTTAGCGACAGGAATTCCAGTCCTAATTGTCGTTGGTAACTGAGGACTACCTGCAGCAAACCACTATACCATCTGGGCTTGCAAGAGAATCCAGAGAGAGCCTCTTTGTTGTGAGCAAAGTATAAAAAGTTGCGTGTTGGGAGAAATGAGCTGAATGCAGTTGTGAATTAATCCATATGTCAGATACAGGAAATGGAATATTCTTGGGTAAGATTTTTCTTACTTAAATAAGAAATCCAACCTAAATATCGGTTCCTGAATTCAGGAAGAAAACTATACCAGATAGTTCCTGTACCTTGTTGCCAGTCTTCCCCTCCTCTCCCATTTTTGTCAATAAATAAATTCTGTGAGTTATTTCTTGTAATTCTTGCATATCTCAGAGTCTGAATTCGCACTTGAAAGCTTTTTCCATGATTAGGAATAAAATAATGTTAAAATCCCCTGAAGCACTTTTCTTGATGTCCACATTATCCAAGCGATAATTTTCTGGAGGAATTTCCTCTGATTTTTCTGGGCGATATCTGAAGCATTCTCTTTCCTGAGTAATTGTATTCATTGTCATGTCTTGCTGTAGTTTCCTTTTCTTTCTAGATACTTACGGGCAGCCCCAAAGGACCTCGATCTCCTTTTTCTCCTTGGATACCCTTTTCACCTTTTATTCCATCAATTCCTGCTTCTCCCTAAAAGAAAAATATATCAGAAGAAAGCTAATTCTTCTCCAGTAGGTTTCTAAACAGGAGTTAATTGGAGAGAAAAACACTTGGTGACACCCCAAAAGCATTTATATAGCAATGGCGAGATGATATTTTGCTAACTTTGCTGAGGACTGGAAAAAGAGAATTTTCAACTCCTGTATGAAAAGGTAACTGAATTTCCCAAGAAAATGAATGGAAAAGGAACATAAAGCAGGGAGGGGGAACGACAGCTCTTTTATGACCTGTGGACTTCAACTCTCAGAATTCCTGACCCAGCCATGCTGGCTCGGGAATTCTGGGAGAAAGGGGCCATCGTTTCCCACCCCTGACATAAAGGAAAATGTAGAACCTGTTTGAAATGCAGAGAGTGGAGTGACGCTCTTGGGACACCTGGACAAGGATGTTTTGTGGGACGTTCATGTGAAAAGATAGTGGATGAGAAAAAAGGTGCACAAAAGAATGATTGCTACAAAAAAAAGGAAGAATGAGAAATAAAGAAAGATACTGGTAGTCTTCAGCTTACGACCAAAAACTAAGCCCAACATTTCCATTGCTAAGCAAGACAGTTTTAAGTGACTTTGCCCCATTTTATGACTTTTCTTGCCACAGTTCTTAAGTGAATGACTGCAGTTAGTAACATGGTTGTTAAGTGAATCTGCACTCCCCATTGTCTTTGCTTGTGAGAAGGTTGTAAAAGGAGATCAGAGGACCCCAGGACACAGCCACCATCATAGATACATGCCGGTTGCCAAGTGTCTGAATTTTGATCAGAGGACCACAGGGATAGTGCAATGTTGTAAGTGAGAAAAAATGGTCATAAGTTGTAACTTTAATCAGTCACTAAACAAAGGGTTGTAACTCAAGGACTACCTGTGCTCGATAATGTGTACAGTATACTGAAAAAAGAAAGTTGCAAAGAATGTAGACAGAGAGAGCAAAGAACAGATAGGATTACGAGTAAGAGGAGATGCAGCCTCATTTTAATGGGATTAAAAAGAAATTAATTGAAATGGCTGAAGAGCGATGAAGAAGGAACCTCCAGGAAAACAAGTGGAATGAAAAAGAAAAGTAATAAAACAATTTGGGATGGAAGTGAAGACAGGGAAAGGCAGGATGAAGAATTTCAGAGATTTGTACAGGAACTATAGTGATGTCAGCAGAATTGAAATGAATACTGTAAAGGCAAATGTGCAAGAAAAAAAGTACATAACAAATGGTAGGAGAACATTAAAAATTGTAAGAATGCAGGTAGATGTGGACAGAATATTTGCAGTTAGGTTAAAATAGGGATGCCGTTTGTCTATTTAATGGATTTGTAATTTAAATAAAGTAGGTCTGAAGGCTGCCTCTGTGCCTTTAGGTGGGAAAAATGCTAATATTGCTCCTTTAGATAGAAACAAAAGCAGCAAAAGTGAACACAAATGTACAGAAATATTTGTTTATTGACCAGGAAAGAGTTTGACTGAAATCTTATTAAAAAAAAGTATAAAAGTTAACAATGAATCACATTGAGATATGCTTATTGTGTATCTGTTCATATAAAGACTGCTCGGAGAAGTAATTCTGAATTATGGAATCTGGCAAGTATGGATCTGATTGTTGATTACTGAATAAGTAAAGAATAGTCTATGATTGCAATAAATTGTTCATGACAATAAATGGACTGCTTACTAAATGATTCAACATTAGCAGGTAGGAAGATAAGGATGGGTGATTTCCCCTTGCTTTTTAAATGTGTTTATAGATGTATGTTTGTGGTATTTTGATCTTAGAAGTGATAGGAATGTATTAATTGTGGCTGTATATCTACTTACATATGTTGATAGTGCCAACATGAATTACAGTGAATATTGCACAGATTGTATGATGCAATGAGTCTGTACAGCCCTACATATTTCTGTTTGAAAAGAGAAATGGAATGAAGGACAGGACATGATCTATACATGGAAAAAAGCTAGAGCAAACCCATTAATTTATTTACCTTGATAGGAAGTTAATCGGAGATAAGAAAAGCTAGAGAAATTTGAGGAAATATAAATGCTAATTTAAAGGTGGAGGAGAGTATATCATTCACTGTCAGCAATAAACATTTGTGAAAAGAAATGAACACGAAAAGAGAAATAGAAATGATTGTGTTTCTGCCAATTTTGCATATGGAGGTGAGAGTTGGATCTGTCAGAGGAAATATAAATGTTGAATGTAGTAGGAACAGAATACTTAAGAAGCTTCTGTGGTAAAACCAGAAGACAGAGTGTAAAAAATGAATGGATGTTGAGCGAACATGGACTTACTATAAAAGGAGAAGATGGTTTGTTTATATAGTGAGAAGAATAAATGGGTCAAAAAGAAGAAGTGATTGAAATAATGAGTCAGTGAAACCCTCAAAAAAAACAGAAGTTTAAAGAACAAAAGCCGGCATATGAAGGGAATACAGATAGGGTCCAAATCTGATGATTTGCACAATAGAAAGGCATTGAGAGCAAATGCTCTTGATATAAACTAGATCAGCGTTTCTCAACCTTCACAAATTTAAGTTGCAGGGACTTCAACTCCCAGAATTCCCCAGCCAGTTAGGCTGGGGAATTCTGGGAGCTGAAGTCCATGTAGCTTAAATTTGCCAAGGTTGAGAAACACTGACTAGATTTTCATTTAATTGGTTTCCTTTTTTTCATGTCTTTACATACCTCTTATATTTTCCTATTCTTTTTCTATATTTTCCATAATGATGCATACTTGGAAGGGGAATAACACAATGAATGTGAATGCACGTAGAAAAACAAGTGATGGTGAAGGTCAACATTCTTAGTATAAAACAGGCTAGACGTTAATCAGATCAGCCTATTTGATAGTTCCCAAACTCTGGGTTGTTTTTGGATTCTAGCACTAGAAATCAAATGACATTGTGCAACTATTAGACTTTTTTCTCCTGAATGAATGTTCATTCAAAGAACAAAAAAGTGGAAATACATCTGAAATGTGTATGTTGGAGAAATTGAAGTTTTAGGAATTATGCTAAATTCCAGCAGATGAAGATTATGAAAAATAGGACTCTACAAAATGACCTCTTCCTCCTCCTATTATGCTAATATCGGGAATTGACACATAATAGAGCTAAAAGGGTTTAGCTGTTTTACATTGTTACACATGCTTTTCAGAGATATAACAAGTATTTGGGGAAAAAAATGAAGGATGGATAATTAATCCACAGCATTGTAGGCATTGTTGAATATCAACCCTCAAAAACCTTAGGCAAGAAATAGGGATAAATGCTTTTAATCAATCACAGGTTGTTTACTCCTGCTCCAAAATATGCAAAGCCATAATTTTTCTTTTAGAACAGCACACAAAGTATTTTATCTAAGATGCGTACTTGAGTTCAATTTGATTATTTGTACTTCTTACCTTAGGTCCCGGTAGGCCTTGAAGACCCTATAGTTGGAATTTTTAAAAAAGATGATATAATTTTCTTTCAACCTAAAATTCTAGCAGTACAAAGACACCCAGATTTTCTCTACTATTGTCATTCTTAAGTTGTTTGGCCCAATTACCCCTTTCCAAATAATGGCATTATTTTCACAAAACCCCCAGACTCAATTGCTTTACACAAGTGTCTTGCCAGTGGCAGTCCCAAATGGGATCTTTGACTCACAAACAAGCAATTATAAATCATTCCATTACCCTGAGGATATGCCCAAATTACTCACAGCTTTAGAACCTCTGTTCTACAGGTAGTCCTCATTTAATAACAATAATTGGGGCCAGAAAATCCATCACTATATGGTGTGGTTGTTGAGTATGGTGTCACATGACCATGCCTCTCAGCAGTGACAATTCTCGTAGTCCTAATTGCCATTAAGTGAGGACTGGATGGGTCATTAAGCAAAACTTAATATGACTGTGACCTCCAATTTCCTGTCGGCTTCCCCATTAACTTTGCTTGTGGGAAGCTAGCAGAGAAGATTGCAAATTACAATTAGGTGAACACAGGATACCGCAATGGTCAGAGATGTGGGCTGGTTCCCAAGCCCCCAGATCATGATTGTGTGGCTGCAGGGGCACTGTGATGGCTATTACTACAAGGGCCAGTACCACATACTCAGTGCCATTGTAAATTCAAAGGACTGTTGAACAAGTGGCCTTTATACAAGGACTTCCTATACTGGCTAGCTAACATTTTGAGTCATAATGTGGAGGAAATATCTGTATTACGTTTGCTTGCATACCCATTCTTTATGGAAACTAACTGTATGGTTCCAATAATAATATATGCAGTGCTTTTGTCGGTTGACCCTCTTGACAAATCACTTAAAAGCATCTAAATATATCCAATAAAACAGGGAATGTTCATTATGATTTCTGTAATTCTGTAATTCCCATAGGACCCAAGGAATCAAGAATGACATAAGAAGTTACTTCAGAGAAGTTTCTTTATCGTTGCTCACCTACAGGTAAGATTCTTCCCAGCCTAAAGCACTTATCTACATAACTATTAGATATAACTTGTGGGCTACATTCCACTATATCCAATGTGTACTCTAGAAATTTGTGGAGCTAAACATTTTGGTCACTGCCCCTCCTTTTTTTGAATATTCTCCATGCTCATACACCAGACTCCTACTAATGCTTCTTGATCTTGTAGTGGTGTAAGCAATGATCAGCATGGCCTCATTATGTTCATGTGCCCCCCAGCTCTGCGGGTTGCATTGGCTACCAGTTAGTTTCTGAATGCAATTCAAGTTTCTAGTTATCATCTATAAATGTCTTCATGACATAGGGCCTTGCTACTTGAGGGAACATGAATCTCTGATTACTTCTGCTTCTCTGCTGCAATCAGGAAGAGGAAGTTCACTTTAGCTCCTAATGATTAAACAGGACCAAGAAAATGTGATTTCTCTATCATGGTTCCTGTTTTCTAGAATGATACCCCTGAGATCCAGATGGCTCCCACTGTGATGACATTCAGGAAGATACTGAAGATCTGGTTATTCTCCTTGTTAAAAGCTACAATGGATAGACCAACTTGAGACAATTGTACTTCTAGTGATTAGCAATAGCACTTAGACTTATATACTGCTTCACAGTGCTTTATAGCCCTCTCTAAGCGCTTTACAGAGTCAGCATATTGCCCCCAACAATCCAGGTCCTCATTTTACCAATCTTGAAAGAATGGAAGGCTGAGTCAACCTTGGGTGGTCAAAATCGAACTCCTGGCAGTGGGCAGCGTTAGCCTGCAATACTGCATTCTAACTACAGTACCACCACAGCTAATTACCAATTATTGCTCCTTCAAAAGCCAGATTTGGTTTAGGTCAAGGGTCTTCAAACTTGGCCCTTTTATGACTTGTGGACTTCAACTCCCAGAATTCCTCAGCCAGGCACACTGGCTGAGGAATTCTGGAAGTTGAAGTCCACAAGTCATAAAAGGGCCAAGTTTGAAGACCCCTGGTTTAGGTCAATGTATTTGGTGGAGGATTTTGCCACAATAAAGAGATGGTATTAGGAAATATTTTAGAAAAGGAAAAAATATTTATAGTTCACATTGTAGAAAAGACTTACTGGGTTTCCAGGGGGACCTTGAGGCCCTGGTGGACCAGTTACCTAAAAGCCAAATAGAAAAGCAAATGTCATTGTCATAATAATTCACTTTCATGCTCAGTAAATAAAAGCAATAATCTGACCCTTCCTCAAAAATTATTATTAGAAATTAAATATATCATTTTGAAAATAGTACTTGGGAAGAAGGGATGCAGAAAAATGAGCTATAGTTAGAGAAAGGAGGAGTTTAATATTTTAAAACAACGTGGTTGGATCACTTACTGAAGCCCCAGTATCTCCTTTTTCTCCAGGTTGTCCCTTCTCTCCCTGTAAATATAACAATATTGTAATAAAAAAGAGCATCCATGCCAAGTTTTTATAATAGTGAAATTTCAAGATGGCTAAAAGTTCAGACAAAGACATCAGGAAGGCGTAAATAAACATGCAATCACTAGGATATTTCTAGAATACCATTAAATGCTTCACTGGTTACTATAATTAACTAGCATTCTAATTTATGCAATGTCTTTAAACTGTAATATATAAAAACTACTAAAAACGTGATCACCAAGGCTAAAAACTTTATTAAACACTTAGCTTTCGTCAGCGACTGCTGACATTGTCAAAGTATAAACCAGATCTAGGAACGCTCGTCTTTCTAGTAGTTTTTATCATGAATATACCCGGGACACGCATTATATATATGTCTCTGATTTCATTATTTCATATATATATAAAATACAATAGAGCCACTGAACTCCGGGATAGAAAAAACATTTTAATAAATACAACTTAGCTTTCATCAATCCTCTGTTGACATTGTCAGAGTTGGTAATCGGTGGTTAGAGAAAACCGCTTATATGCAACAACTCGAAGCCGAAGTGATGTCCGCATATCGCTCTAAATTTTGGGTAAGATACGTGGATGACACTTTTGCTGTCATCAAAAAGCAAGACAGTGCCAGGTTCATGAGGGAATTAAATTCGGTTTATCCAGATATCTGCTTCACAGCGGAGGAAGAGACTAATGGCACACTTGCATTTTTGGATGTCCTAGTCAGCCATCATCCAGACGGCACTTTCCACACGACCGTCCACCGAAAACCAATGCATTCAGACAGAATTTTACATTATAGGAGCAATTATGCCATGTTGCATAAAATCGGCTGTATCAAAACACTGTTTAGGTGTGTGAACACCCACTGCAACACGGATAGGGCAAAGGTGGAGGAGAGAAGTCATCTATACCAGGGCTTTTCAACCAGTGGTACGCGTACCACCTGTGGTACATAGGCACCTGGCAGGTGGTACGGGACCATCCTAGAAAAGTAGTAGCAGGCAAAGAGAGTGACAACAAGAGAGGCGATGATCCCTGAACTGAACCAGTGGTAGCACCGCACAAGCCTGAGCAAGAGATGGCTGGAGCTGCAGGGCTGTCAGGGCTCAGCAGAAGCGCCAGGATCAGTGCTGCTTTCCAGCTGATCGGCACTTCTTCGGAGCTATCAGTGCTCAGTGGAAGCACCAGGCTCCAGCTGGAGCTTGGCGCTGATCCTGGTGCTTCTGCTGAGCCCTGAAGAGGCACCAATCAGCTGGAATGTTGCAGCATCTCCAGGGTCTTGTGATTTACATTCAAATGCTTGGCAACTGATTCATATTTATGATGGTCACAGTGTCCCAGGGTCATGTGAAGTGATCAAAACCTGCTGCAATCACCCAGCAGACGGGGGGAATAAAAACCAAACACCCCCACCCCATCCCTGCTGCCAATCATCAACAGAAATGCTCACAACAATGAAAACCTCGGACAGGAGGAAGAGCGCCGCCGGATGGGCAGGCAGGTGTCTTGCTCAGCTGTGGCTTGGGGGGGCACTTTTTTCAGTGCCATTGTAACTTCGAACAGTCACTAAGTGAACTGTAACTTCGAACAGTCACTAAGCGAACTGTAACTTCAAACAGTCACTAAGTACAGGTAAATCGAGGACTACCTGTACTTTATCACTTTTTTCTTTTTCTTTTTTTTTTGGTCATCAAGTTTTTGACACTTTGCTAGGCGACTGGTGGTACTCAGATATTGCCATATCCTAAAAGTGGTACAATGGGTGAAAAGGTTGAAAAGCCCTGATCTATACTGGATCTTCAGACGAAACGGCTACCCAGTTGATTTTATCAGATGGTACAGTGGACCGCATGAGCCTTGCAGAATGCAACACACAGGTACCCCTAAGGCACGGATACTACCGTATGTCAATGGAGTGTCAGAGGCAACGGCATGGATATTGGCTCCGTACAATATCAGTATTGCCCACAAACCGAATCAAACCCTATGTGCCAAAATAATGTACCCCAAAGAACCGCTTCCCAATAAAGAAAGATCTTCGGTGATATACAGAGTGAAATGCAAGGACTGTCACTGTAATTACATTGGGGAGACGACCAAACGGCTTAGAACTAGGATCCACAAACACAAGCTGGCCATTAGATGACATGAGCAATGCTCAAGGTGTGGGTCCATATGGCCAGCAAAAATCACACGCTCGACCTTGCCGGGGCAGAGGCCATCGCCCAGGATGTCACCAAGGGCAGTTGGTTACTGAAGGAGGCTTCGCTGTCAGATGAGCATTCATTTAATCGCCAGATAGAACTACTGCCTCCTTATCAGGCACTAAAGAAGTGGGAACAACAGCACAACAACAGCGGGTGCAACGGGCGCAGTCTACGCAAGATCAGAACCACGGGCTCATGCAACAGCAAAGAACTAAGACTGGCGAAGGGGAGAAATCCTCGGCACGATCCGTGCAGGAACCAATGATGGGAGGCAGGGTGCCACATACACAAAGGGGGGGTAGCCATAGGACAGGAAGCACACGTCCAAAGCAGGCAAAGAGAGCGACAACAAGAGAGGCGATGATCCCTGAACTTACGAATATACAGACGGATGCGAGACAATTAGAAGCAATACGATCAACTGGGCGGGTAGACCGGTAACACGCTCTATGAGCAGAGCGCAAAAACAACTGGCCTTATAAGCAGGCTTTTGAATCTCCAGCATTCCATTCTGACGACGTTGGCAGTTAGCCAATGAAAGCTAAGTTTATTAAACAGTTGTTTTTTATTTATCCTGGTGTTCGACCATTTCTCTCAACATGAATGTACCCGGAATTTGTATTTTTAGTATAATTAGAGAGAATATATATTTGACCTCAGGGATATGCTTGCATGCCCCCCATCTATTTTTTGTTCCTTCTCAATGACTGTTTTGCAGTTGTTGCTCATAACTTGCAAAGCTGACAGTCATAAGAGGTCTCTTGGTCAAGCATGAAGCTATGTAGAGGAATGGGTTTTTGGAGTCTTTGGTCTTGACAGAACTTGATTCAAAGGAATCCACTTGTAAATGTGCTGAGTGGCCTTAATTGGCTATCAGAACTTCAGCTGAGGAAGAAAGTTCAAGGCATATTGCTTTGCTCAAGGCGTATTGCTTTTATCTCCTAAATAATTTATACTAGTTGACTTTCTTGATGGCAATGGTAATTATTTTGAGAAAAAATCATTTGGTATGCTTACTGTAAAACCTGGACGTCCACTTGGACCGATGAGACCAGGAGGTCCAGGCATCCCTTGGTCACCTTTAACTCCATTTAGGCCATCAAGACCCTACAGTGGAAGAAAGATTTAAGGTGGAATTATGCAATGAGAAACTCTAATTGCTTGTTTCTTTCAAATGGGAATATTTGTATATGAGCATAGCTATTGCATACCACCCCCTATGTACTTTTGTTCCTCTTTCATGATTGTTAGAATCAGAGGATCATATGATTTTATGATTCTATTGAGGCACACGGGGTCCTCTGTGAAAAAGTTAATTTCTTGATGTGTTTTTAATAGTCTCTAGTTTAACACAGTGATGGCCAGGAGCTCTGTCTGAACTGGAGTCAATTCCTGACTGATAGATTCCTCTGCTTCTTTTTTCTTCCCATCCAAGCCAGGAAAACACATGACCTTTCTATTTGTAGCAACATCTTTGAAGATTTGATAACAAAAGAAACGTCAAGTGTTTTTCAGTCCTATCTGTCACTATGGGGCCCTCAAACACCTCACTGTAGACTTGGAGGATTTGCTGTTTTGTCAGTGGTCTCGCCAAAGATTTTGAGGGGTGAATCTTGACATTGTATAGCTTGGCCGGAATTGTGAACTGCATCAAACCCAGACGCTCACATGTTGATCCAGACAATAGCGGTTTCTGATTGGCTTCCACAATCTCAAATTCAAGTTGGTGGATACCTCCACATATGCTGCATTCTGTTTGAAAAAGTCTCAATATTCCATTAGTTCCCCTGAATATAACTTCAGTTTGGTGCGACTAAGGCAGGGGTCCCCAACCCCCAGTCCATGGACCGGTACCGGGCCGGGACATGCCAGCAACCAGGCCACACAAACAAGCAAAGCCCCATCTGTGGGATGCAGGCACCACACAAAACCACACCCCCTCCAGTCCACGGAAAAACCTCTCTCCACGTAACCAGTCCCTAGTGCCCAAAAGGTTGGGGATCTCTGGACTAGGGTGAAGAGATATCTCAGGGGCCAGTTTCATTTTGTCCTTTAAACTCATGACATCACATGTTGCACTTGACTCCAGCTGGCAGGGTTGAATTATATTGTTTAATCTGAGATTTACAAACCATTTTTTGCCCTTAGAATTTACAGCACCAATGCATTTCTTTATGTAAACCATGTAACAAAGGTCTCTTCCAACTCTGTTATTCTGTATTCTGTGTAGACAGTATTTTTCATTTATACAAACTCAAGAATGCCTTTGTGTAGCAGCTCCAGCTTCAGAGAGCAGAGACACTTCTTTGAGAATGTAATGTTGTATTCAGTCTTATAGTAGCTATTTCTCATGTCTAGCTCCTTACCTTTTCTCCATTATGTCCCGAGGGACCTGGCAAACCAATTTCACCCTGAGGGGAAAAAGTGAAGGATATTTTTTCATTTTCTTTTTATGAACCTTAGAACTTTGCAGAAGAGATGTGAAGACAGAACAAATACTTTTAGAAAATATGTTACTTGAAACTTGGCAAATAACGAGGGAATAATTACGTTCAAAAAATTGTGGATCAATTAGCACTAAAAGTTGAATTATAACCTAAATTTGTCAGGTTCCAAGAGTGAAAATAACGCTTGTTCTTTGGGTCTCTAAGCTGTTTTTGAATTTATATTGTTAACAGGATAAATATGTGTTGCATAGGAAAATGAGGCACACACATTTTATCCCCTTCTTCTTTCCCTTCTGTCAGATAGACAGCTATATAAATCATACAAATAAATAATAAATTAAAAGAAGATGGGTGGTCAGCAGGACCAAAAAGAAACATCTGCTGCATTGGGAAATCTCCTATTAGCAAGTTGACAATTCCATTTGCACCACAAAAGTTCTCATAGAGTTTTCGTTGTCGTGCATTTTACAGGGGGATCCATCTCCAGGTTATGATTATCCACCTTTTGTACTGATAGAGAAGAACAGTATCTTCCTCTGCTTCTTTTTAATTTTCATCATATTCATTTGATTTTAATGAAGGAGATGGAAAGGACTTTATCTTCGCTGACTGTTAAGAAATAATAATGGAGTTACCTTCTGGCCAGGCTGTCCTGATGGTCCTGCAACGCCTGGAAGACCAGGAGGCCCCTGATAGGAAGAAAAAAAACCACCCCTCATTATTTGACAGTATAGAAATATAATTATTTATTTCCCTTTCTTTTTTTAAATAATATTGTTATTTGGAATAATATGTGTATGTGTATCTATATCTATATCTATAAGTGTGGTGTATATATAATCAATTCCTTTCAAGCTCTTTAGCTTAGACAAATGTCAAATGGGGAAAAAAATCAAAGTACAGTGAAAAAAAAAGATATTTTACTGAGTGGCTTTCAGACTTAGACTATTGATCACTCTTCAATACCCTAATTATCCTGGCAAATGAATAGAATGCCAAAATTAATTTATCTACCAGTCCCAATTAAGTATTGAATACACCTGTAAAATATAGGAGGGAGAACCTGACATTTCCACTGTGCTAATGTTGGTCAGATTGGCTGGGAATTATGGAAACTGTCATCCAACATAACTATAAGGACCAAAAAGAAACATCTGCTGCATTGGGAAAGGTGCCAAGTGGGGGGGGGGGGAATTCAGGATATACATGTGATTTCCTCCTCTGCTCTCATTGGCTAGTGTATTAATGAATTATGGAAGAAAGCTTTGTATATGAAGATGACCATCTGAACTGTAAAGAGGACCTGTCGTTTCCTCTTCGTCACCCACAAACTACTACTACTACTACTACTACTACTACTACTACTACTAATGTTGGAAGGGACCTTGGAGGTCATCTAGTCCAACCCCCTGCTCAGGCAGGAAACCCTATACCATTTTGGACAAATGGCTGTCCAGTCTCTTCTTAAAAACTTCCAGTTTTGGAGCACTCACTACTTCTGGAGGCAGGTTGTTACACTGGTTAATTGTTCTGACTGTCAGGAAGTTTCTCCTTAATTCTAGGTTGCTTCTCTCTTTGATTAGTTTCCATCCATTGCTTCTTGTCCTGCCTTCAGGCGCTTTGGAGAATAGCTTGACTCCCTCTTCTTTGTGGCAGCCCCTGAGATATTGGAACACTGCTATCATGTCCCCCCTTGTCCTTCTCTTCATTAAACTAGACATACCCAATTCCAGCAACTGTTCCTTATATGTTTTAGCTTCCAATCCCCTAATCATTTTTGTTGCTCTTCTCTGTACTCTTTCTAGAGTCTCAACATCTTTTTTACATCGTGGTGATCAAAACTGGATGCAGTATTCCAAGTGTGGCCTTACCAAGGCATTGTAAAGTGGTATTAATACTTCCCGTAATCTTGATTCTATCCCTCTGTTAATGCAGCCTAGCACTGTGATGGCTTTTTTACTTTACTTTACTTTACTTTACTTTACTTTATTTTGATTTATATCCCGCCCTTCTCCCAACGGGACTCAGGGCGGCTCACAACATATTTAAAAACAGAAACATATTTACAATTTTTTGGCAGTTGCAGCACACTGCTGGCTCATATTTAAGTGATTGTCCACTAGGACTCTGAGATCCCTCTCAGTTACTACTATTGAGCAAGGTACCATCTATACTATACCTGCACATTTGGTTTTTCTTGCCTAAATGTAGAACCTTACTTTTTTCACCATTGAATTTCATTTTGTTAGATAGCACCCAGTGTTCAAGTCTGTCCAGATCCTCCTGTATCTTAAGCTTGTCTTCTGGAGTGTTGCTATTCCTGCCAGCTTGGTGTCGTCTGCAAATTTGATGAGTTCCCCATCTATCCCCTCGTCCAAATCATTGATGAAGATGTTGAAGAGCACTGGGCCCAGAACAGAGCCCCGGGGCACCCCACTACACACTTCCCTCCATGTAGATGCGGTTCCATTGAGGACCACACACTGAGTACGGCCAGTTAGCCAGCTACGAATCCTTGTCGTGGTGATTCTGTCTAACCCACATTTTTCTATCTTATCAAGTAGTAGGTTATGATCTACTTTATCAAATGCCTTACTAAAGCCCAAGTAAATTATATCCACAGCATTCCTCCGGTCCATTAATTTTGTCACTTGGTCAAAGAATGCAATAAGATTTGTCTGGCATGATCTGTTTTTGACAAACCCATGTTGGCTTTTAGTAATGACTTTGTTTGCCTCTGGGTATTCACTGATTCTTTGCTTGATTATCTTTTCCACAATCTTCCCAGGTATTGAGGTCAGACTGATAGGTCTGTAGTTTCCTGGATCCATTTTTTTTTCCTTTTTTGAAGATGGGAACTACATCAGCTCTTTTCCAGTCCTCTGGTAGTTCCCCAGTGCTCCAGGATCTTTGAAAAATATAGTTCAGTGGTTCTGAGATCACATCTGCCAGTTCCTTGAGAACCTTGGGGTGTAATCCACCTGGTCCTGGTGATTTGAACTCGTCTAGGCTGGACAGGTGCTCACTCACCATTTTCTTGCCTATCTTAACGTGTTTCTATTCTGTTTTTTATGGCACTATTTTTGATAGGTTGATCTGTTTTTTCCCTTTGTGTAAGGACAGATGCAAAAACCGAGTTAAATAGTTCTGCTTTCTCCCTGTTGCTTGTCACCTTCTTGCCATTTTCCCCTACTAATGGACCAATCATTTCCTTAACTTTTTTCTTGTTTTTTAAATGTTGAAAGAAGCTTTTTTTTGTTATTTTTGACTTTGGTCGCAAGCCTTAGTTCATTTTGAGGCTTAGCTTTCCTCACTTCATCTTTGCAGGCTCGGGCTATTTGCTGATATTCTGCCTTAGTTATGTGCCCCTCTTTCCACTTTTTATACTTGTCCTTTTTATCTTTCAATTTATCAGAGAGTTCTTTATGCAGCCATGCTGGTTCTTTTTTGAGAGCTGTTATTTTTCTTCTTTGTTGATATTGTGCTGAACTGGGCTTTTATTATCTCACTTTTCAAAATTTCCCATGCTTCTTGAGTTGTTTTCCCCTTGAGGATTCTCATCCATGGAATCCTTCCCAAGCCCTCTCTAAGTTTATTGAAATTAGCTCTCTTAAAGTCCAAGACTCTAGTTTGACTGTGTTCTATTGCTTGTGCTTCGATAATGTTGAATTCCAATATTGCATGATCACTTCCTCCCAAGGTTCCTGTGGCTTCAATACCTTCTATCATTTCATCTCTGTTAGTGAGAATTAGATCCAATATGGCTAATCCCCTAGTTCCCTTCTCTACCTTTTGGGAGACAAAGTTGTCTGCTAGGTTTGTCAGGAATCTGTTTGATCTTCCACTTGGTGCAGAGTTTGTCTCCCAGTTGATGTCAGGGTAGTTAAACTCCCCCTTACTATTGTGATGTGCTTCCTACATATCTTAGTTAGCTGACTAGCAAACAGTTCATCTATTTCCCCTGTTTGGTTGGGTGGCCTATAGTATACACCTATGGCAATGTCATTTCCCCCCCTTTTTATATTAACCCAAATGTATTCAAGACAGTTTTCATCATTGTTGTGCTCTATTTTTGTAGATATGTAGTTATTTCTTATATAGAGAGCAACTTCACCTCCTCTTTTATTTAGTCTGTTTCTTTTAAATAATTTAAATCCCTCTAGCTGTGTGTTCCATTTGTGGGTTTCATCCCACCATGTTTCCGTAATGGCAACAATATCATATCTGCCCTCATTAACTTGAATTTCTAGTTCACCCTGTTTGCTGTTCATACTCTGTGCATTGGTGTATAGACATTTGTTCTTTATGGCTGACCCTGTGTTTACTTTCTACATAACCTGTGTGGTGCCTGAGTTCTCCTATTTTCTTACCACCTATTTGGTTAGTGCACTTTGTGTGGCACTCGCTATTAAAAGCTTGATTTTGCTTGACAGCAAGGTTGATATTCTTGTCCACACACACATCTATGTTACATGCATGATAGCTCTATAATTTTTAGATTGCCGGGGACAGGGATGTTCTGTATCAATTAACTCACTGTCCCTGCTGTTTAGTTTAAATATTCCTCCCGAAAATCTGTGAATTTATTGCCGAGTAACTCAGTCCCTTTCTTTGATGGATGCAAACCATCTCTTTTGTACATTTTTTTCATTGGACCAGCTACAGACATCGTGACTAATATAACCAAAGCCTTCCCCTTTACACCACTCCTTTAGCCACATATTGAATTCTGCTATGCACTGGCCTTTTCCATTTTGCTCCTTATATACTGGTAAAACCTCTGAAAAAGTAAGCCTACAGCCTATCCTGCTGAGTTCCTGCCCCAAGCTCTGGAAATCATTCTGCACATAGAGTACATCTTTTGGGGACAGATCGTTAGTGCCAAGATGTACAATAGTCTCCCCATCACAGTCCTTGCTGGCATTCTTGACTATTTTAGAAATATGCTTCTTGTCCCTACTGGCAGTAGCACCTGGAAGACACCTGACCTCTTTCGAAACCTGTATGTCCTTTCCTAAATTTACATCCCTTATAATTGAATCACCAACCAGAAGGTAGCTTCTCTTTTTGGATGCCTTTCTGTTCTTGCATGATTGGTGTGTAATACCTGATTCACACTTATCCCTGTCAAAAACAAGTTCTTCATCTTGGACTATGATCCCCTGCTTATTTGAGTTATCATCACAAATACCTTTACCTTTCTCCTTAATGTCCTATTAAGGTCAGCAAGGGCACTATATCTGTTGTGCAGGGACACAGCAAAAGCTGGCTGAGGAATTCTGGGAGCTGAAATCCACAAGTCATAAAAGGGCCGAGTTTGAAGACCCCTGTATAATACATTTGTCTATATTTCTAGGCCTGTCCTCCTATTTAACTGACTTTTTATTAAGTACCACAACTTATAGAAAAGAAGATAAACTCACCATGAGAGCCAATGTTCGTATCTCCTGAATGAAAGAACAGTTAAGTGTTATATATTATGTCTATCATCGATGCTACAGTGCAATAGGTAAGATATGATTCAAATAATTTCAAGTAATAATTTTTTTTCAGACAATCAACCTGCCATTTAATGCACAGGTATCTTTCCATCTGTACCTTCCAATATCTATTTCAGAGGATTAGCTTTTATGTTGGAATAATACGAGATCTAATACAATTAGCTGGTGCCAATTACTCTATAACAATAGTATTATAGATCCATAGATTCGACACTACCATCTTCATTTATGTGTCTAGAAAAATGGAATAAAATAGAATAAATGAAGTATGTGATCTAATCATATGCTATAGCACAATTTGTATGTAACCCTCAATTTTTCTGTATATAAGCAAAGAGGAAAGAGGAAAAGGACTATAGGAAAGAAAAAAAGGGTTATTGGAAAGAGGAAGAAGACTTTAGGAAAGAGAAGACAAAAGAAAGAGAAAAAGATAAAGCAACTAGAAGAAGAGGACAACCAGCAGAAGGGTGGATGGACTTATTTACATTGGCAATGAGTACATCAGTGGGTACCTCAAACAATAGGTAAGCACACATAAGAGAATATCTATGTGGTGGCTAGGAGTACAAAATGACTTGACGGCATATAAACAATCAATCAATAGCAAATTGCAACAATTAATAAAAAGGTTCACAGAAGCATTACCATGATAATCTGGTATCTATAGTATATCTGCTATATCCTTACTTGCAAAGCTTCATTGATATTACCATTGTAGTCTACCATTTCACTCTTCCCTGGTTCACCCTGGAGGCCCTAAAAGAAGGTATACATGGTTAGGAACTGGAATTCTGGACTAATACTAATAATAAAATATGTGTGTCCGTGGAAATCTATTCTGTGAGGAAAGTTGCAAAACTCTTGTCACGCACAAAGCAGCTGGGTTTATAAATCCTGCTTGGCCGAAGTGCATTTGGCTGGTTTTTTAGACTGTGATACAATGAATTCAGCACATATAATACAGGAATGGCAGTTTAGTCCTTGGTAATATTTAGAAGAATTTAATATTTTCTGTTTATATAGAGCAGAGGTGGGAAGCAGTGGCCTCTTTATGATTTGTGGACTTCAACTCCCAGAATTCCTGAGCCAGCATGGAAGAACTATGTTTTAATACAAAAAAGTAAAGTAATCTCAAGTTGAAAAGATTTTCCAAAAATTACGAAAAGTTCAATGTTACCCCTTTTCAGCAAGATAAGAATTTTGTCTATTTTGCATCCAATACCTGGCAAAATGGAGCATGTGGGAGCTGACATCTGCTTGCTGGAGGCCTACTTATATTACTTTTACTTTTATTATTGATATATACATTTATATAATAATTGAATTACTGTAATGTGATCTGATTTTAACTACAGATACGTTGCTTTAAAATACAATGCATTCATATGTTATCATGACAGATTGATTGGATTGTGTTCCTTCTACTTTCCTATTGGCTACTTGGGGGACAATTGGAAAGCACTGATTGGACTATGGACTCTCTACATCAGGGGTGTCAAACTGCCGGTCCATGGGCTGGATGCATCATACGGATGCCGCGCCTACCCCAGCTCCGGCAATGCAAAAAAAGTCACGATACGTCGCGACATGTCACGTGACGCGGCAAGTTTGACACTCGTGCTCTACATGCTATGTTCTGAGCTTAGAATTAGGGAAGATGATTGCAGGTCAGTTTATAAATGTATTTTTGAGAGATTGTGGGATGGAAACATCTGGCATGGAACTGCCTTAAGTCTCTCTCCACATTAATACAGTATATCATCATGTAAGTCCGTATGAACATGAACTGCATGTTACTGTAGATCTTTTGTATGTGTGTGTGTGTGTTTCATATTAGCTGATGGACTCGTTAATTCACTGACTATAAGGGGGTGGCATTTATTTATTTATTTATTTATTTATTAAATTTATATACTGCCCTATCTCCCTTGCGGGACTGAGGGCGGTGAACAGGCGATACTAAAAACCACGATAATAAATAAATAGTTTTTTTAAAATTGAATTAAATAACAGGCCTGTTCTAAAAACAGGCAGCTCATTGGCTGAAGATATTCACTCACAATGGTTCTGCTCCCCTTAGCTGTTCTCCTGGTCGTGTATCTACACACTTGGAAGACACTTCCTCCGGGGGGGGGGGGTCTAGGACAAATTGCTGTGGCAACTTGCCACAGCCAACTCGTCACAACCAACTCATTGCGGGACAACTTGCCAAGCCAATTCACTACTGGACAACTCGCTGTGGGACAAGAGTTACACTAATATCAAAGGAACAATGGAATGGAATCATTAAAGAAAGGATGCCAAAGGAGGGACAGAATGAATGATAAAAATTAAAATATTTTTAAAATTATTTTAAATAATTAAATAGAATTGTTGAATTGTCCCGTGGCAAGTTGTCCTATGGCAAGTTGGCCATGATGAGTTGATTGCAGCAAGTTGGCCACGACAAGTTGTCCCATTCTGTGCTTTGAGGCAGGGGTCTCCAACCTTGGCTACTTTAAGACTTGTGGATGTCAACTCCCAGAATCCCCCAGCCAGCGTTGCTGGCTGAGGAATTCTGGGAGTTGAAGTCCACAAGTCTTAAAGTTGCCACGGTTGGAGACCCCTGCTCTGAGGGGTGAAGAAGTGAAGGAAGCAGAATAAGAGAGGTAGGGAATTTTATACCTTGAAGAAACTAAAGAGTGGTTTTCTATTTGTTTGGCAAGTACTATTTGATGAGAATCTCTCTCTCTCAGTCTCTCTCTCAATAGAAAAAAACTATTCAATGCATTATGTAAACTACTGTATATATCCAGTATACAGTATTGTATAGTCATTTATAGCCCACTTCTGAACATTTTTTCATTACATGTATCACCTTTGGTCCTGGAGGCCCTGGCAATCCTGGGGGTCCTGGAGATCCTGGTTCTCCTTTGCCTCCTCCAAGAGCATTGCTAGAATCTCCTTTTTCACCCTTAAGATAATTTAATAAAAAAAGCAATGATTAATATTATTGAATCCTATTTTCAAATTGCAACTCTGGGAACTCTGGAAGTCTCAACACATTTGGAGAATGCAGGTAATCCTCAACTTATGACCACAATTGAGCCCAAAGGACAGCTGTTAAGGGAGTTTTGTCAGATTTTGTGACATTTCTGGCCACATTTGTTAAGTCAATCACTGCAGTTATGAAGTTAGTATCACAGTTGTTAAGAGAATCAGGCTTCCCCCCTGCCTCTGCTTGTCAGAAGGTCACAAAATGTGATCACATGACCCTGGGACACTGCAACCATCATAAATACACACGCCAGTTGCCAAGCGTCCAAATTTTGATCACGTGACCATGGGATTGCTGAACCGATAATAACTGCAAAAAACGATTGTAAGTTACTTTTTTCATGCTGTTGTAACTTTGAATGGTCAGTAACAAATGGTTGTAAGTCGAGGACTACCTGTATCAAGTTGGTAACAACTTGGGAAAGGTGACCTTACTTAATGGATCATTAACATCAAAGATATTCAAGCCAGACTCAATTGTTGGAGTGCCTGTCCTGTGATTAACCAAAACAACCCCATAATATACAAAAGAGGGATATATTGGATATTTTAAAAGAACCTTCCCAAGATTAATATAACGGGAAACATTGATGGTGGGGAAACAGTTTTGTAAAAATTAAGCCTCTTCAGGGGATTGGATATAGGAGACTTTTGAATGGTGCTGCTTGGATACTGGCTTTTTTTTCTTGCTGGATTTTTAAATGAAACACACACAAACCCACAAATTATATACATAAATATATAGACAGACAGAGAGACAGACAGAGAGAGACAGAGGCAGAGAGAGACAGAGGCAGACTGAGAGAGACAGAGGCAGACAGATAGAGACAGAGAGAGACAGAGACACACACAGAGAGAGACAGAGACAGAGAGAGAAAGAGGCAGACATAGAGAGACAGACAGACAGAGACAGACACACACACACACACAGAGACAGAGAGACAGACGGAGAAAGAGAGACAGATAGACAAACAGAGAGACAGATAGACAGATACAGAAACAGAGTGACAGAGACAGAGACAGAGACAGAGACAGAGACAGAGAGACAGACAGAGACAGAGACAGACAGAGATACAGAGACAGAGAGATAGAGACAAAGAGACAGAGAGAGAGACAGAGACAGAGATACATAGACAGACAGAGACAGAGAGACAGAGACAGAGAGACAGAGAGACAGAGACAGATAGAGACAGAGAGAGACAGAGACACACACAGAGAGAGACAGAGACAGAGAGAAAGAGGCAGACAGAGAGACAGAGACAGACAGAGACAGAGAGAGACAGACAGAGACAGAGACAGACAGAGAGACAGAGACAGAGAGAGACACACACACAGAGAGACAGAGACAGAGAGACAGACGGAGAAAGAGACAGACAGAGACAGAGAGACAGAGAGACAGACAGAGAGAGACAGAGACAGAGAGAGACAGAGAAGAGAAAGAGAATGGGAGAAAATACACATAAAGTAGGATTGTATTTATAGTTTAAACATGGAGTCTTCAATCTGGAGTAAATTCAGTCTCACTCATTACAGGTCCAATTTTTATATATGTGATGCCCAGAGGAAATCAGCAATTCCTATGTTTTTGAGCTTACAATAAAACAAAATATGTTACTGTTCTGTTTCCCGCTTAGATAACAAAACAGACCTTTTGCCCTGTGGTTCCAGAAGGTCCTGGATCACCAGGTTTCCCTTTCTCGCCCTGTTGAAGAAATACCAGTAAGATCATATGCTGGATGCTATAATTTATTTGATCTTGTAATGGGGATTGGAAAAATGGCATAATATGGCATCCTCTTCATAGTTTACTTATGCCTCTTACAAGCTTTCATCCAGAAGAAGGTCCAGATTTTCAAAATCCAACCTGGATGTCTCACCCAAACTATTCTCTTTTTCCCGGAAAGCCTGGGCATCTGTGGTGGGAGGGGAGGAAGATGATGTCCCATTTGACATGTCATTGCAAAAATGATGCAGATTACATACAGGTAGTCCTCCACTTACAGCCATTTGCTAAGTTAATGTTTGAAGTTATGAGAGCACTAACAAAAGTGACTCACAACCAGTCATCACACTTACGACTGTTGGAGCCTTCCCACGGTCACGTGATCAACATTTGAGTATTAGAATTAGGATTACATCTAGCCTGAGCCCGGATAATTTGGAGACCTTTTCATGAGTAGATATGGAAAATGCTGACTGCCTGTTTCCATTGGAGCTATAGTAGTTCAGAAGGAACAGATCTGGAGCTTAGAGGTTCTCCAATTGTCATCATTGTTACTAAAGGCCTTATACCCATCTTGGCCTTTCCTGGTCAGAGACAAGCTAGTTTCAATTTTAAATTGTTGTAATGCATATATTTACATGACTAAAGTTGTCAGTCCCACTATAAGTGGCATGAGTGTTTGGGATTATCTCAAAATCATTCATGGTTCGAATTTCTACATAACAGTGTCAGCTCTTTAGAAATTATAGTCCCCACAATATTTGAGAGGCTCCTAATATTGCATCCTAGACCAGGAGTCTTCAAACCTGGCCCTTTTATGACTTGTGGACTTCAACTCCCAGAATTCCTCAGCCAGGCACACTGACTGAGGAATTCTGGGAGTTGAAGTCCCCAAGTCATAAAAGGGCCAAGTTTGAAGACTCCTGCCTTAGACCAACGTTTCACCCAAGTTACTCTTGGATGAATGTTAGAAGCTTTTTTTTCTCCCATCCATTTTTAATGTATTTTACACATTTTCTTTCAATTAGTGTAACATACCAGTTCATTATCATTTCTTAATAAGGTTGAGGAAAAGTACATTAACTTATCTTCACAACATAATAGATTAATACTGGAGAGTAGTGATTAATAAGCCTCAGTAAATACTAAAATCAAGGCACTGCCATTATCTGACAAAAATCATTCACTGAGCTCATATGAATGCCTCATCCCTTTCCTAGGTCTAATTACTAGAAAATAATTTAATTTCTGGGGTGCAGAGGGGAAGGGCCTAGACATTTAGTTTTTCATTGCACAGAGGATATTATTTGGCCACTAAAGGCCGTCCTCTTGTTTCTAGGAGTTCCTGAAGATTTTGAAACACATGATTCTGAATTACATTATCATATATAATTGGAAATGATTTTTTAATGTGCATAAATAAAACATTTGAAATCTTAAGGAGAGTAACAAAACTTGGTATTTGGTATTCCATCCCAGAATGAATCAATCTGGCACACATTCTTGTGGAAAGATCTTATAATTTTTCCTTCCCAGAATAAAAGAACACAGAACACAGAAGAGTCTAAATCCATGCAAAAACCATGCTACATTATAACACTGCTATTAAGCTTTTGGCATGCTGAGATGTTTATTTCATATTTTCAATTAAAAACCAAATTGATCAAAAATAACATAGTTTTGTTGGCCTTGACTCTTGAGTTACATTTCAGCCATGTAAGCAATGGAAATGTCTTTCCAGTTTGGAAAATTTAGCTCACAGCACTCAGATCAGAATTGTGGGTTATTGAAAAGGACAATGCAGGCAAACAAAATCCAAGCTTTGTATCTTTTCCTACCCTGTACCCCCTTTTTCCAGGCAAACCTGGGGGGCCCATCTTCCCAGAAATTCCACGTTCTCCCTTTTTAATTTTTTTGTAAGGAAAAAAAAAAGACACACAATAATATAGGTTTTATGTAGGAATAATGAAAGGTAGTACAGCAATTCCAAGACCACCCCAATTCCCACTTCTCACAGGTGATAAATTTTTATTCATTTTGTACCAGGCAACATATTCCCTTTCTCTATTTCACTTAAGGTTGCTTTCCCTTTTATATGATGGGTATATGTGCATATACTGTATGTCTTTCTACCCAACATTCCACCTAAGCATCCTACTGATATAAATAATAAGAGCACCAACATAAAAATATGATTTAAAAAACTAGTGATAAGCATAGCAACAACAACAACATTTGCATAATGCTTTGAAGCAGTCCGAGCAATTCACATGATGGCTACTGTTAGTATCTCTCTAATGTACATTGGAGAGGAAGAGAAGAGCTAAGATAGGGGTCTTCAAACTTGGCAACTTTAAGACTTGGCAACTTGGCAACTTTAAGACTTATGGACTTCAATTCCTAGAATTCCTCAGCCAGCCAGGGCTGGCTGAGGAATTCTGGGAGTTAAAGTCCACAAGTCTTAAAATTGCCAAGTTTGAAGACTCCTGAGCTAAGAGATGGTGGTTTGGCTCAGATTGTAAGGCCAATGAATGAACTGTGGATTTCTTGATTCAAAAATGAATCACCACATGACAATCACTCTTATTCCTCTAAGGAAGATTCTATGGTAAGTTAATGGTGCTTCCTGGCACTAAAGATTCCAACGTAGAACAACATGTATGATTAGTAAACAAGGGTGTAGTAAGTTTAGTTTGGAAATAAATCTCTACTTTTTTCTCTCCATAGCAGGGGTCTCCAAGCCTAGTTACTTTAAGACTTGTGGACTTCAACATCCAGAATTCTGGGAGTTGGTCACCAACTCTTAAAGTTGCCAAGTTTGGAGACTCCTGCTCCACAGCAAACAGAAGAAGCCAACTACCCCATTTGATAGCCAACATATTTGACATCCAGCATATTTTTAATCAGTTATTCATATATTGGTTATTATAATACCAGATCTACTTAAGAGACTAAAATAAAACATGGCTGAATAAATTTAGCACAGATTATTATTAATTTTTTAAGTGCAGTACCTTTGCTCCTGGATTCCCGGATTCACCCTGCATTAGGAAAAAAGAAAGAAAAAGAAAAATATACTGAGAAAAAGGGATGGCTCTTTTCTTCCTGAGTAATTGACTTTTTGTGTCAAAAACTTTGTGTCCAAGACCATTTCAGATTTCTTTCAATTTTTATTTACATCTCTTTAAAAATTCCACTAAATCTCACACAGAGAAATTCACTAACACAAAATTTTACCCAGATATAACTGGATCAACAACCTTTTAGAAAATAAAATGAAACCTGGAAGAATAAAAAAGTTGATAGGTGCGTTTGGATTAATATTTAGATTTGTGTGTGGAAGTCATGAGGAGTATACGGGCACCCAATCTTACTATTCCTGTATAATATTGTTGTAGATCTGAGGGGCATTTTTGCCAATGCCCCCTCAAGTCACATTTAACAAGTTGGATATAGAAAAAACCAGAACCAATTTCCCTTTCTCTTTTTCCATATAAAAATGCTACAGCCTGCTATTAAACAAACTTATATAGGTGCTCATCTACCAGAAGAAACTCTTGGGGATTATCCTGGCTAGAATATTGTCAAGCCCAGTTCTAACCAGGATTCTTATGAAATAGGGAGTCTAATCTTCATCAGTATTAAAGCAACTTGGCAACTTTAAGACCTGTGGCAACTTTAAGACCTGTGGACTTCAACTCCCAGAATTCCCCAGCCAGCATGGCTGAATGGAGAATTCTGGTAGTTGAAGTGCAAAGTATTAAAACTGCCGTGACTGGACAATCCTGAGCTAAAGCATCTGTAAAAATACGTAGCTCTTCCTTTTATGTCATACTACCTATTGTAATGGCAGCAACTGTACTACTTAATAGTACCACATATCTATCTAATCCATTCAGGGAAGTCAATGGGGCGGGGGAAGCTCTCAAAAGTCATGATCGTGGCCACAGCCATGCAATCAAACCTCTGCTGGATGTAATGATACACCTAAAACTAGATGATAATGATAAAAATATACATTATATATATATCAGGGCCAGAGGACAACTCTGAATATTTAGAATAAAATAATTCAATCTATTTGGAAGGTGCTTACAAAGGACATGGCAAGGAAATGAATCATATATGAGCAGGTTCTTTTCTACTGCTGTTAGGTATATTTCTCAACATGAGAAGCAATGCTAAAACTGATTACATTATTTTATTCATCTTTGGGGCAAATCTCCTGCCCACTTCAGGCAGTCACATTTGACTGCATCTCCCAGGGGGAAAAAGCTTCAAGAGAAGAAAGTAGAAAAATAGGAAATCAGCCTCATGAATTAAAAAATCTTCCTGGAAATGATACTAAGTAGTAAGCAAAAACAACTAAGAAAGCCAAATAGATGAGATAAAATGAGGGCATACAGAAGTGCAAAATTCTTTATGGCTATGTTGGTGAAAGAGCTGCATATTCTGCAGATTAGTAATATGTTTAGTATCTGTTAGGCCAGTGATCTTCAAACTTGGAAGTATTAAGATTTGTGGGCTTTAACTCCCAGAATTCCCCAGCTAACATGGTGAATGAGGAATTCTGGGAATTGAAGTCCGTACATCTTAAAGTTGCTAAGTTTGAAAAGCCCTCTGTCAGGCTATTCAGTAAGAATAACAAGAGTAGGTATAAGGAGAGAAATGGGAATAGGTAAGACGATTATGGTTAGAACTGGGATAACATGTCTGGAGGCTTTCATGCAAAAGATGAACAACAAAGATATGGCTTCTTGAGGAGCCCAATCAGAAGATAACTGAGAAGAGCTTGCAAACCACAAGAGGAATGAAACAGGCAGATGGAGATAGAAGAAGAGGGGAGAAGGATCATACCTCTCAACTTTCTGAAACAGAAATCAGGGACAAAGCTAAAAAACACAAGGACAGAAGATGGAAATCAGGGATTCTGTGTCATAAACAGATGAAAGAAATAGTAAGAAATGAATCAGATGTAAGTAAGGGTTAGTACCTATGGGCTAGAAGGACGAAGAGGATGCTAGACAGAAAACAAATTTTGGATGATAGTTTTAATTGAAGAAATGGCATGTCAACCCTTTGTCAAATAGATAAATTTAATTTTTTTTCAATTTGAATGTTTTAGAAAATGTGCGTTTCTTGAGTGCCTGATATATACATAGTCAAACCTAAGCCAAACATGGATTTAAATCAAAGCACAAACTTCAATGCAATTTTTATCTCTGAAAAACTAATAAAATATTAGAACTTGCATCAAATGTTGTTCTCTTCTACAATGTAATAATATATAATAGCCCAACAAATCTCTTGGCTATTTTGTGGTCACATTAATGAATTACATAGTGATTTCAATGCATACGGTATATGAAAATATGAAAATTTTCTTTTCCTTATTTCTACAATGAAAATGCAGAAATGAACATGCCATTTGTTCAACATTTTTTTTTTGTTCTTCCTCTGCTAAATTGAACTATGATTTGCAGTGATTTGGATCTGATTCCATAAAAGTAATGCAAAGGATTTAGGCCTGTGACAGACACAGCACTTGGTTATGTAGCAAAGGGCTGTTCAACCTTGGCAACTTTAAGACTTGTGGACTTCAATTTCCAGAATTCTCCATGCTGGCTGGGGAATTTGGGGAGTTGAAGTTCACAAATCTTAAGGGGTGCCAAGGTTGAACAGCCCTTTGTTACACAATCAAGTGCTATGTCTCAGGCCTAAATCCTCTGACAGCCCTGATGTTCCATTTTGTTCTGCTCTCTGCTCTAACTGCAATGGTTTTGGGAGAAGACCTAGCTGGTTTAAAGAGTCGCAGAGTGGTGCAACTCTTTCTGTGCAACAGGTGCAACATATATATGTATAAAAGAGACAGATACACACACCAGGTTGGAGTCATATGCAAAATGTAGGAGAATAGTTGAAAGGTATGGATTAGAGTAGCTGGATAATCAGACTCCATTCCTTGCAGAATACCTGAACTCCTTGTTTTCCTGGCAGCCCTGGCATTCCCCTTTCCCCCTGGAAGAGGAAAACAAAATAAAGAAGATAAAGAGCAAGGAAGGATGTGGGGAGAAAATGTAAAGTTCCCGGAGTTAATTAGTGATCATTAAAAGGAAACCGTTGCATAAGATTCTAAAAAGCTTTGAAAGTCAAGAATAAAAAGTCATTGTAATGGCAAGAGGCTCAGAGAATGGGCGGTCCTTTTGCATGGCATTCAATTGGCTGAAATTAGCCCCTTCCAACATTGACTACAGTTTGCAAAGAGCAAATAATAATAATAATAATAATAATAATAATAATAATAATAATAATAATAATAATAATAATAATAATAATAATAATAGTAAAGTTGGAAGGGACCTTGAAGGTCATCTAGTCCAACCCCTGCTCAGGCAGGAAACCCTATACCATTTCGGACAAATGGCTGTCCAGTCTCTTCTTAAAAACTTCCAGCGTTGGAGCATTCACCGCTTCTAGAGGCAGGTTGTTCCACTGGTTAATTGTTCTCACTGTCAGGAAGTTTCTCCTTAGTTCTAGATTGCTTCTCTCCTTGATTAGTTTCCACCCGTTGCTTCTTGTCCTGCCTTCAGGCGCCTTGGAAAATAGCTTGACTCCCTCTTCTTTGTGGCAGCCCCTGAGATATTGGAACACTGCTATCATGTCCCCCCTCGTCCTTCTCTTCATTAAACTAGACATACCCAATTCCAGCAGCCGTTCCTTATATGNATCATCTTTGTTGCTCTTCTCTGTACTCTTTCCAAAGTCTCAACATCTTTTTTACATCGCGGTGACCAAAACTGGATGCAGTATTTTATTTTCAAAGTACCTATATTGCTTTGGGGGCTATTAAAACAAGCATTCCACATTACATGGAAGATAAACCATATCTTTGGAATAATATTATATGCAGAACAAAAAGAATATTACTGAAATGGCACTTGGTTAGGGAAATTAAGTCACATCCAGGAAGGTTTTACCACAGTGTTTTTCAAACTTGGCAACTTTAAGAAGGGAGGACTTCAGTGGAAGGAAAGGCCCTGGGGAATTCTGGGAGTTGAAGTCCACCTATCTTAAAGCCGCCAAGAACAACTGAGAGAACAGAGAAAAATCTGTAATACTTTAATCATAACTACTCTGAACCATAAAAAGATTACTTTAAATTCAGCATTTTCCAGCTCACCTTTTCTTTACAGCTTTATGAAGGAAATTGACCCAGTTGTGTTATGGGAATGACTCAGTGCAAACACCTCAACATATGGAAACTGGTGTGGAACGATTTAAAGTTGATGGAAGTCAATAACACCTAATATTTTTCATTGTTAGGGTAGAACTTGGCAACATATATGAAACGGGAACTGACAGAAATGATATCCCAGTGCCAATTCCCTCCTCAACTGCACAGTATCATTTACTGCTAGCAATGTTTCTCAATCTTGGCAGCTTGAAAATGTCTGGACTTCAACTCCCAGAACTCCTCAGCCAGCTGGGGAATTCTGGGAGTTGAAGTCCACACATTTTCAAGCTGCCAAGTTTGAAAAATATGTTAGTCCTTCCCCTAGCTGAAAAATCCAAGGGACAGGAGTATAGGGCTTTTTGGCTAGGCTGTTCTGTATTTTAACCATGGGAATAATAATAAATTGCTTATATTTTTACAACCAGATTTGAGATAAAAATGGAAAAAAAAACCTTCACACCTAGTTTAGTGCAATAATGACCAGCATTGTTATTTTTAGCCTTAATCATATCTAACTTCACTTGCATTTTTAATCCAGTGGCCACACACGATTTTGTTTACACACAACTGCCACATTCAGGGATAGTGTTATAGGGTCATCAATAAACACAAGAGAGCTAGGTGGTAGTGACAACACTACAATCAAAAACAATTGGGGCAAATCAGATGAATGGCAATCATAAAGATTAAGAGCAGCAGTTAGGAAGAACAAAACTGCCTTTGCAAAACAAAGAAGCAAAGTGTTTATATTTGCAACAAGTAGCAACATGAACAATGCCAAAGGTCATTACCCAAAGATGAAACTACATAAATCAATTGCAAATTTGAAATATAACATGGACAGATAATGTCTTCTGCTAAACCACCAGAGGGCAGTAGAAGACTTAATTTGAAAGTTCAGAATTTGCCCAAGAGCAGAACATCTCCTGTTGGCATCCTTTTTAAACTTAAATCTTTCATGGGGGTTGGGACACTTTTCTACCATGTGACATGTGGTACCTTCTGATTGCTAGCTCACTGTAAAGCCTGCATTAAGAAGCTATATGTCTTCAAATTTACCAAACTAGCTGGGCTTATAGAGTCAAATTCTCCAGAAACCTGTAGTAGATAACTTGCATGTCTTTTGTTCAGCTGCTCATGGAAAATAATAGGCAACTTGCAGGTCGATATGGAAATCAACACTAAAATATGTTGAATGGGTTGGCCCTTCTTTCTTTTTTTTCTATCAAAATGTTTGTGAAAGAGTCCTGGAGCTGCATCAAACATAGATTAAGGTAGGTGGCATTTGAAAATATCTAAAAGGATCTTAAACCATGCCATCAAATGTAATGTTTGGTGGGTTTAATAATCTACTCCTGAAGCAATCCACCCTCCAAATCAGCAGGAACAACAATCTCCAAAACATTGAAGCAAAATTCTGGACAAAAAAAAAAAAAGATTCCCATCCATTCAGTGAAGACAGCATTGTTGAATTTTAAGGAGATGGATCACATTGGATGCAATTAATAGAAGAGAGTTGTGTGTGTGTGTGTGGGAAACACAAGGAATCCATCCTTGCGAAATCATTGTGATCTTTCTGACCATACTGTGACACAATCTGCCAAATTATTTGCATAAAAATAAGGGGCCAAGGAAAACCTATAAATGACTGGGATTTGGCTGTTGGACAGCAGGTGGCAGCATCTAGCTGATCTACAGAAGTCACATCCTTCGTTTGCAAATTAAAACAATTCGTTGTTTTTTTTAAAAATCTGAACATTATTGTAAGCGTAATGTTTTCTCTTTTTCTTCTTGTATCATTCCTTACGCAAATCACTGCATCGCCTGTCACACCATTCCAAGCCCTTATATTCAGTCTTTCATCATTTATAATTGGTTGGAATCTTTGCCCGATGCCCATAAACGTCTCTTTAACTTCTTGATGACCACTGATATCTTGTCTCAACAGTATAATACACAAAATTTCAGATAAAGGCAGGACTACTGAACTCCATTTGTTTTTGTATTGTCTTATATAGAAGTCTGATGTGATATGCTTCTTGACTGTGGGAAAACAGGAGTTTGCCATTCTGTTGTCCATCAGCACTGGCAGCATGTGGATGGTCTTTATCGTGTAGTTATCATTGCTTATCTGCTATGCCCTCCATCACAGCCCCCTTTTCACACAAGGCAACAAACATGCCTGGAAATCTTGACTGGAGAAAAGATGTTTACTAATGAAATCAACAGAGAAATTTAGCATGCTTGTTCACCCGAGCAGGTCTTCATGAAGCTTTACTTTGAGGGCTCTTCAAGCTGTTGAGGCTTATGCTAACTGTCTTACTGAGTGGAGAAAAGCAAAGTCTTATACTTGGGCAGGAAAAACCAAAGGAACAGATATAGATTGGGTGAGACCTGGCTTAAAAACAGTAACTGTGAGAGGGACTTTGGAGTCCTAGTGGACGATCACTTGACTATGAGCCAGCAGTGTGCAGCAGCAACCAAAAAAGCTAATACGATCCTGGGTTGTATAAACAGAGGCATAGAATCAAGATCACATGAAGTATTAGTACTGCTTTATAAAGCCCTAGTAAGACCACACCTGGAATACTGCAGCCAATTTTGGTCACCACATCACAAAAAAGATGTGAATGGAATGATGTGAAACAAGCATTGGGACAGCTTTCCTTTGTTCTTTAGAAGGCCTGTGCTGCATTGCTTCATGGAGTTGTTTCAAAGAGGTGCTCCACTCAAAGCAGAACACCCTTCAAAGCTTTGTACGGTCCAACTACCTACTATTTCCTTTACAAATCTGTATATTTGCTCTCCAGTTTTAGAATGAAGGCAGTTACTCTTTCATTCCTTAGGCAAGTTTAGAAAGTAATTGATGTGTAAAATTCAAATTTCCTATTACGTTGCTCTGAATGTTGCATATGGTGGACTTTCTTCCTTACTAATATTGCCTTGTCAAATCTGGTGGCCTGGCAAAATGTTAAACTACAATTCCCAGCCCTGCTTGTTAAGGATTATGGGATTTATTGTCCAGGACATCTGGAGGACATCAACTTGGAGAAGACTATATTGGTAACTGACTATACATGTTTTGATTGCTCATGAAAATGAGGGGATAAATCAAGGAAGACTGTTTTGGATCAATTATTGCTGACTTTTACTGCAATATGTGTATCATATAACTAATGTTGATCTAAGCAGATCCTGATGGGAGCAGGGAAGAAAAACAAAAAACATCCATTTCCATTTTTAGATCAAAACGCACACATTTGCATTTATGATATATGAGAACCAGGCATTTTAACTCTGGCCAGGCAATTTTTCCTTTACCTTTTGTGAAAGTTAGCCAAAATGGTAAGATGCTTTTTTTTAAAGGACAGTAATATATTTAAATTGTATGGGCTCAATATAGATTTCAGTTGAATAAATAACATATGGGCATGAAATCAGGCTAGCTTTTCAAAGAGTCCTGAGTAGTAAAAGAAGAGAAAGGAGCATGCCAAACCTCAGCGTAAGGACCTCTTGACCCCAGATAGATTTGATGTGTGTCAGCTAGCCAGATTTTCTGGGGGAAAAAACCCCCTCAATCCATTCCCTCAAAGTGCAGGAAGACAAGAAATCATCAGCCAATTTGAGTGGTCAAAGTAGAGGCCTTTGCCAAGAGTCAAATTCCAAGGAGCCCTTCAAGGTAGATTTCACTGAGTAGGGCTTTGTGCATGGTGGAAATAAGACATGGGATATCTGCTTGTGATTAATTGAATGGCAACACAAGACATATGTCTTTACCACTAAATAAGTCTGTCTAGGGCTGTGGTTTTCATAACAATGCGTTATTTTGAGTAACAAAGTGTCCTGTGTCAAGTTGACCCCAAAGTATTTCCATGCCTACCTTCAGGCTACTGTCTGCCTTTCTCCCCTATGCAAGGGGAAAAGCAGAAACAAAACATTCAGAAACAGAGATAAAGAGGAAAACAGACCAACTCAGCTGCCACATCAAATGGGTGCAGGGTGAAAGAGGTTTATTCTTGAAACTAAGGATGTTGAACTAGCCGGTTGAAGAAAAGGATTAAGGATGACATGATAGCTGACTTCCAATCCTTAAAGGGCTGTCAGAGAACAGAGGGGGGTCAATTTATTCTCCAGGGCTGGCTGAGGAATTCTGAGAGTTGAAGTCCACAAGTCTTAAAGTTGTCAAGTTTGAAGACCCCTGCTCCAAAGCATCAAAGAGCAGGACAAGAAGCAATGAGTGGAAGCTCATTAAAGGGAGATCCAACCTGGAAATAAGGAGGAATTTCCTGACATTGAGAATGAATAATTAATGGATGGAACAGCTTGTCTGCCAGAGTTGTGGGTACTCCATTGCTGGAGGTTTTCAGGAAAAGATTGGACAACCATTTGTCTGGGATGGGTAGGAGGTTGAACTAGAAGCCCTCCAAGGTCCCTTCCAGCCTTATGATTCTATAATTCTATGAAAAGGTTGGGAACAGACTTTTTTTTAAAAAAAGTTGGAATTGTCATCAGAGCGAACCAGACACATCACAAGCCACTGAGTCATTTGCTGCCTTTTGAAATTAATGCGGCTATTCATGCAGACAGCCACTGTGGTATCTTGACTAAGATGTTGTTTGGTGTCAGGAAGACTCAGGTGGTAGTCCTGCTCAGCCACAGATGCTCCCAAGGACAGATGTTCTTTCCCTCAATCTCACCTATTATATATGGTTGCTTTTTGGGGGTGGGGAAGAAGGAGGAAGAGGAGGAGAAAGAGAAGGAGGAAGAGGTAAAGAAGAAGAAGAAGAAGAAGAAGAAGAAGAAGAAGAAGAAGAAGAAGAAGAAGAAGAAGAAGAAGAAGAAGAAGAAGAAGAAGAAGAAGAAGAAGAAGAAGAAGAAGAAGAAGAAGAAGAAGAAGAAGAAGAAGAAGAAGAAGAAGAAGAAGANGACACCATGTATGATCTCTTGAGTTCCTAAATGAAAGATGGGATTAAATCTAACAAATCTAAATAAGAAGCATCTTTTATTTCAGTTTCATGTGAAAGTTGAAAAAAGTAGGCTGCTGCAATGAATATCAGAAAAGTATTGCTCCCATGAGATCAACAGCACTTCTGAGTCAATTTTAGAGCCTCCATAGCCCTACTTTACATAAATTATAATAATAGTACATATATATGAAATAAAGAAGTGGAAAATTTCATTTGGTCCACATTTTTTAAACAATCTGAAATATTTTACACTATTTATTCGATGGTAGAGTTGGGTGGCTATAGAAATAATAAAATAAATAAAAAGAATAAATAAAAACAAATAATTTACACTTCCTTATCTAATAGGAAGATTAATTCCAATTAATTAATTAATTCCTTTTCTTTATATTTTGGAATGCCTCTTGTCTTATTTGAATGCAAGGACAAATCTTAAAAATTATATCCTAGGAAAAGCAAAAATGAATTTTTTTGGGAGCATCACAGGCTACAGAAGACATTGGACAGAACAGAATTTGTACAAAAGGAACACAAAGGATCGGATTATTCATTCCTTATGAAGCATCAGAAAGTGGTGGTATTTCTGTAGATACAAAGGAAGAAACAGTTTTGCTATCAATTACATAGTGTATCTAGTGACAATATTATCGGCTAAAAAAACCCTTCTGTGGCTATTTTTGACACTGGAGATCTGCATAGGTGTTTTTAGAAAGGTATTATAAACACCCCTTCTTCAGAGATTGACATATACCTTCATTATATATCCTGCCAATTATACATGCAGCCAGGTTGTAAAATAATCCTAAGCATGTCTTGGCTTAAATATCTAGAGGAGGGGTCTTCAAACTTGGCCTTTTTATGACTTGTGGACTTCAACTCCCAGAATTCCTCAGCCAGGCATGCTGGCTGAGGAATTCTGGGAATTGAAATCCACAAGTCATAAAAGGGCCAGGTTTGAAGACCCCTGATCTAGAGCATTGTTTCTCAACCTTGTGGCTGTGAAATTCTGGGAGTTGAAGTCCCACATATCTTAAAGTTACAAGGTTGAGAAACACTTGCCTAGAGTGTCTGCGGACAAGGGATGATCCTGATGAACAGAGATTCTACCTGACGTGAAGATACTCTATTCATACAGGGCTGCTTCTTATACTGGAAGTGCCTACCTGGATTCTTTTCTTCCCTTGCAATATATGGCCCCATCATGAGACCATTCTATTTTACATGCCAAAATGATTCTCTTTTCAGTTCAGAAGATGAATATTTGTTAGTGCAATATGATAATTACCTTAGGGCCAGCAGATCCTGGAAGTCCAGATGTTCCTGGTAGGCCTGTCTCACCCACTTCACCCTAAACAAAAGATGCAAGACAATGTAATAACAACAACAACAACAATAACATCATCATCATTATCATCTGCCATATATTATCCCAGACTTAACAATTGGCTGGCAGTTTGACAGGGGTGTCAAACTGCCAGCCCGCAGACTGGATGCATCATAGCGAAACCGTGCCCACCCCATTGTCAGCAATGGCAAAAAAAAGTCATGATACGTCGCAACATGTCATGTGATGTTGCGAGTTTGACACCCCTGGTCTATAAGAAAGACAAAAAAGTCTGGATAATATACGTGGCAGTACTTGGAGACAGCAAAATAAAAGAGGAAAAACAGGAGAACGCCACAAAATACAAAGGCCTGCAAATAGAAATAGAATGACTGTGGCAAAAACAAAAACAAAGATAGTCCCAATAGTAGTAGGCACCTTGGTTGCAATCCCAAAACAACTGGAGCACCACTTGAACATCATCAGCATTGACAAAATCACCATCAGTCAATTGCAAAAGGCAGATTTTCTTGGAACAGCTTATATCCTGTGACAATACTCTTAACACCATCAAACAACATCTGCCTACCCCAGATTCTTGAAAAGGGCTCAACAGGTAGATAAAATTGCTAAATCCAGTTTAAACACCTGGCTGACTGTGCAACAAACAACAACAGCAGCAACAACAATAATAATAGATATATAGAGTGAATCTTTACAAAATGCATGCTTTAGGATAAGACCAAAAAAAAAACCATAGTGAAGGATTCTTCCTGCCTAGGAGACTACACCTACATTTTTAGGGGATGGGAGAATGAAGAAGAATTGAACAATGCTTAGAAAAGCATAGTCAAGATACGCTCTCAGTCGCCAAACTGGTTATGGATCCCTCCTTTTCAAAGCAATGAATACTTGTCAGTCTTACTATCTGAATCTTCAGGTTACGCTGTAATCTTGCACAGGAAGCATTAGTCTCCCCCCCCCACTTTGTGTGAGCATGTTAATGCAAAACACAGCAGGGAGGAAATAGTCTTGGTTGAGTAGGTTTTATATGTTCCTTATAAAACTCTTTTAAAGCAAAATTACCTTCTGGTTTCGGAACGATGCACACAATAGAGCACTGGAAGAGATACATTTGCATTTGACGTTGGGAAGTCGTCCTTCCCAAAGTAACTTTCCCTTCCCTGTTCTGAAAGAACCTCCATCTCAGTGAGGATCCAACCTTCCAATCATTCTTTTTTCTCAATAATAGAAAGCCCATATAAGTAGTGTAATCAGAAGTCAACATGGGTTTGTCAAAAACAGATCATGCCAATCAAATCTTATTGCATTTTTTGTGGACAAAGTGACTAAATTAGTTGGACCAGAGAAATGCTGTGGACATAATTTACTTGAACTTCAGTAAGTCATTTGATAAAGTAGACCACAATCTACTTCTTGATAAGATAGAAAAAATGTGTGTTAGGCAGCATTGCCACCAGATGGATTCGTAACTGAATGACCAGCCACACTCAATGTGTAGCCCTCGATGGAACTACATCTACATGGAGGGAAATATGCAGTAGAATACCCCACTGTCAGTAATCTTCAACACCTTCATAAACGATTTACATGAGGGAATAGAAGGGGAACTCATCAAATCTGCAGATGACACCAAGCTGGCAGAAATAGCCAATACTCCAGAAGATAGATTCAAGATCCAGAAGGATCTCAACAGATTTGAACCCTGGGCCCTATCTAACAAAATTAAATTCAATGGTGAGAAAAAATATCTATCTCAAGGAGGGATCTGCTCTAGCTTTCCAATCATTCTTTTATCTCAACAATACAGAGCCAATGTAAATAGTGGTGACGGTATTGAATTTCCTGGAGAGGGGAGGTTCTCCTTCACAAAAGCTCATTGAGTGAGCCAGTCACTCTATCTCAGCCCTCACAGGGTTGTTGTTGTTGTGGGGGAAAAAGGAAGGAGAAACCATTGTGTTTGCTGCCTTGAGATTCCGAATGAAAAGTGACGTATAAATCTAATGTAATAAAATAAGAAAGATCCTAGGACTTTCTTCTTATAAGTCAAAATAAATATTTTCTTCTACTGATTACAAATTCAGACCTATGAATCGCTTCCTATACTGTAAGAAGACAGCTCTTTCACTGATGCACACCCACACAACCGCAGATCAGTGACTTGCATAATTCTCCTGGGAGCTGTGAAGCCACTAAGTATTGCATAGTCAGCTAATGAAGAAAACATCATTGTCATTGGAAAAGAGGCCATAAATTGTGCACACAGATGTGAAAAGATGGATCTGGGCCACAGAGACTATGATTTTCACCTCTTTGCAGAAGGCCAGCTCTTTGATTTATGCAGATTTCAAGAGAAGTCTGCCAAGTGTTAATATTTTAGCCAAATAATGTATACAAACTTACACAATATGCATAACTGCAGACTGCTAAGAGTATTAATTCCTGTTTATACAATTATCTATTGAATTGCTCTCTTTTATTAGCATTCTATCCTTTCACTGCCTGAAATGAATTTGTCTCTTTAGTCTTAAAGAAAAGAAGAAACAGGGGTGACATGATTAGCAGTATTCCAGTATTTGAGGTGCTGCACAAAGAAGAGGGCATCAAATTATTCTCCAAAGCACCAAAGGGCAGGGCAAGAAACAATGGTTGGAAACTGATCAAAGAGAGAAGCAACCTGGAATTAAGGAGAAACTTCCCGACAGTCAGGACAATTAACCAGTGGAACAGCTTGCCTCCAGAAATTGTGGGCGCTCCATCACTGGAGATTTTAAAGAAGAGACTAGACAGTCACTTGTCTGAAATGGTGTAGGGTCTCCTGCTTGAGCAGAGGGCTGGACTAGAAGACCTCCAAGGTGCCTTCCAGCTTCTATTCTATTCTATTCTATTCTATTCTATTCTATTCTATTCTATTCTATTCTGTTCTGTTCTGTTCTGTTCTGTTCTGTTCTGTTCTGTTCTATTCTTCTCCTCAGTTACATTAGATCAAGTTGATCCCTCTCTGATAGTCTGAGATGGTTATATCAGCATATAATGCTAGGACAATTTTGTGCAATCAAGATATCAATAACTTCCTGAAAGTCTGCATTGGGAGATTCTTCTTTTCCAGAACCATTTAAGGAGAAGTGAATATGGAATCCTTGCTGCTTTCTAACCATGGTTGTTTCTTTGCAGATGTTTCATTACAAAACTAGGTACGATGAGGTAACCTAGTTGGGTAATAAAACATCTGCAATCAAACAAACATGCTCAGAAAGGACCAAGGATTCCAGAGTTGGATCCAGAGCTACAGATATTCACTTCTGTTGAAAAATGAATGCCCATCTCTTGGAGATCCTACACTGCAAAGCTTTCATGGAGCAGGGATTGAACAAACATATCGTTTAGAGGCTTAAAACAGATTTATAATCTGAATTGATTCTCAGAGTTACTGCAGGGAGTATGAAAGATGGACATAAGCAAGAATTATTAACTAGGCAAAAGGAACTGAAACACTTATTACGTCCTGTGAATCAAGTTAATATCGCTCAGAAAGACACCCCCCTAATGCCCTGGACTGCAAGGAAGAGGAGCAGGTGCAGGGCAATCAGATTTGTAAGATTCTGACCATTATAACCCATCTCAAAATAAGAAGTTTTAATGTTCCTGTGGAACTGATTTCCTGATTTGGTTTACTAGTGGATCTGACAGCTATCTTTCACCCTGCTATAGTAGCATGATTTAGTAGCACAATTTGACTATATATGATACTCTTAGAAGATAAAATCTGTGGTTTATAATTGCTGTTGTGTGCACACTTCATGCCAATCTTTATTTGTTTAGAAATTCAAGTTCCTGAATCATATTTAATTAGAAGTACATCTCAGGAGCTTGATATACTACTAATAAATGTTTATTTAATATATGATCTCCATCAAATGAATTTTAGTGGACGTAATGCTGGCTTTACACCTTACAGAAATCCACCCTTTGTCATATTTTGATTAGTTTCTAGACTACCAAATACAGGCTACAAAATCTATATGACCCTAGGATTTTCTGTATCTCTAATGGTCATACAGATGTATGCAGCCCAGTCCTATAGTATGAATCTCATATTTATATCTGTAAAATAACAACAACAGGGTGTTAACTCAAAAGAAGGAGTCTTGATAACAACAGTCTCCAGATTAAATTATTCTACACTCTATAAGCGTAGAATAGCAATATGGTATAGACTAGTTTTCAGAGTTTTGTGCCATTATTACTGTAATTAAATTTCCCCCCTTAAAACAACACTCATCATAAAATTTTAGAATTTAGCCCTAGGACCCGAACAGTAGATTTAATAGCTGGATTTCAGAATTATTGCAACATGACTTTAGTATGAACTCCTGCCACAATCTATGTGATAAATTCACTTGAACTTACAGTATAATAAAAGTCAACCATCAAAATAAAACTGATCATAGTAAATGAAGCAGAAGAATAACTACCAATATGTTATGAAAGAATTGAGAAGAATTAACCAGCTAAGTGAGCTTCTTGACTTACTGTGGGTGCAAATGCTTTTAATGGAATATAAAATCAGTCTTTGTAGGACTATGTTATCTGTAATTATAATTCCTACAGTTCTAGGCCCTGGCACTCTTAGTCAAAGATGCTCACAGTAAGAAATTAAGTAAATGCCATGGCTAGGAAAATGCTTAGATATCTATGCATAAGAATGGTGTATCATATTCCGAGATGGCTCTGGATCACTTTAATGAATTTAAATATGCCTACTTTCTAATTCAATTTTTATATTGTTCATACCTTCCTTCCATGGTATCCTTGAAGTCCAGGGTCACCCTATCAATTCAAGTGAACAGAAGAAGAAAAATTGAGTGAATCGAGCTACCTGGAGACTCAAACCAAAACATTTTTTTAAAAAAGAAAATGAACACAAATCAAGATTCTGAATAAGATACTGAATTTAGCTGAGAATTAGACCACTGGAGAGTATTCATGTCTTAAGAAAATAATTACGATATCTATACTTAAGGGCCATTTTACCCTCTAAGATCCACATGAATTTGGTTGCTAAGAAGAATTGTCCTTAGATGGGAAAGATGGTGCCATGTAGCAGAAGGAGAAATATATGGAAACAAGCAAACAAAAAATACTTAGATTTTGATTGCCAATTTCTCTGTGTCCTAACAAAAGACTTCTGTGTAAGCTCACTATCTGGTATCTTATTAAACTTCTCTCCACATGTTTGAAAGTCAGTTATGTTTTTCAAAATGTGTCTTAGTCAATTCATTTCACACAATTAAATATCATTAAGAACTGGATCCAGTGTACAAATAATACACAGCCCAGTTTCTAAGATCATATGTTTGGGAATTAGGAAAATTAAAGTCTAAGACATAGGGAATGTTCATACAGCTGGTTAATTTTAGAACTGGATTCTTTTAAAAAAATAATTCTTTTTTTTAAATTGCAAACATTTTCCTTGCTCAGCTGAGAAGCACTTTACAATTAGATCTGATCTCGTCTTGGCAACTGGATTTCTAGCCATGTTTTGTCTATTGCAATTTTCATGTACAAAGCACTGAAATTTCAGAAGACTCTGCTAAGATCTGATATTTATTTCAAGGTATTTTACTCACCTTTGGTCCAGGAAGTCCTGGCAAACCCTGAAGATAGAGGAACATGAGATCATTGAAGTAGCAAAAATGGGAAAAGGACCTTAGCTTTAGTTCTACTTACACATCACTATGGTTTGCATTGGTTGAATGAAGTTTAATGAAATACTTTTCAATGGAGAGATGGATTTGAATCTACTTGGTCAGATTTCAAGGTTGCATTTGAATCTGTATTCTTTAGCAATCCCTATACCCTTTGTAATTATGCATTCCAGCCGTGGGATTTCTTTGCTGTTCCTCTATCATTTTCCTCCCTGTACTTTTCAGATTGGAACACAGAAGACAGTAAACTGCCTCAGGTTGCATCAGAGCCCTGGTTTATTACAGGTAGTCTCTGACTTATGACCACAATTGAGCCCAAAATGTACGTTGCTAAGTGAGACATTTGTTGTGAGTTTTGCCCCATTTTACAACCTTTCTTGCCACAATTGTCCAGTGACTCATTGCAGTTGTTCAGCTAGTGACATGGATGTTAGGTGAATCTGGCTTCCCCATTGACTTTGCTTGTCAGAAGGTGGCAAAAGCTGATCGTGTGATTCCAGGACACTACAATAGTCCTAAATATAAGTCGGTTGCCAAGCATCCAAATTTTGATCGCATGACTAAGGGGATGCTGGTTGTAAGTATGAAAAACGTCATAAGTTGCTTTTTTCAGTGTCGTCACAACTTTGAACAGTCACTAAATGAACTGTTGTAAGTCGAGGACTATCTATAGTGCAGTTGTCAGATGCAAGAAACCAGGAGCCAGAATAGAGTTCAAAAGGACTGCAAGTTTATTTCATGTTACCTGTATACAAAAAACTGGTATACTAATAGTCAAAGCAGAATTCACAGGGGTGGGTGGGTGGGTGGGTGGACTTAAGTCTCTGGTAGGAGCATAGCAATTCCAAGCTGATGATATGTTTGATCCCACCCTCAGGTTCTCCTGATCATCTCCTACATCAGTATGGCTAGCACTGACTGGTGGAGACTCCACAATTTCAGCCAGTTTTTCCAATCCTGCCTGGAAATTCTAGGACCTGGGATCTTCAATATGATATCTTTCACTGAATTGTGAAACTGAATTGAAACTGAAACTTTCACTGAATTTTGTAATTTTTTTATAAGAGCTTTCTATGAAATAGCACATTAATTATTCGTCTCTCCTTGCCATCCACAAGCAGCTAGACAATTATGAAATATGAAAACTTATGATGGGATCTTATTTCATAATTCAAGCAAAATTAATTAAAAAATCTTTGCTCTTGCATGGAATGGCTGAGTCTCCTTCCATTCACTGCCAGTCGAACCCTCAGTTATGCAACGTAACCAGGACTAAAATGAGTCCAGAAACTTCATCCTAGGAGAAATATGATTTTTGTCTGATGAATAAACTTTGCAGTGGAATTCATCTATTAACCCATGCAACCCCTGAAATTCAACATGCATCCCATATTCTTCTCAGGCTCTGAGAAAATAATTTTTATGCAAACAAATGCAAGAAAAAAGATTAAATGGCTACCTTTCCATCCTTGCCAGGTTCTCCGGTTTTCCCCTATGGGAACAAAAAATACAAGTCTTTCTGAGATACCACAGGTACTGTAAATCTGAGCAGACCATCAAAGAGATTTGAAGAGTTTCTTAACAGTTGGCTTGGGAGTGAAATGAGTTCAAATCAGAGAGTAATTACCTCACCCTGGTCCTTTCAATAGATAGGAGCAAGGAAATTGGCAGTCTTATGCAGTCATTTCACAGCAGAATAATAGCATAACAGTATAACAGAGTTGGAAGGGGCTTTGGAGGTCTTCTAGTCCAACCTCCTGCTCAAACAGGAGACCTGATCAGACAAATGGTTGTCCAATCTCTTCTTAAAAACCTCCAGATGATATCAAAGGCTTTGATGCAACCTCAGAAACTAGTCAGACACAGAGGTAAAGGGTAATTCAGAGGTTCTTGGAGAGGGGGAGATCCAGATAGACATGAAAGACACTTACAGCTGGGCCAGTTGGGCCAGTTGGTCCTGGAGTCCCGGGTGGCCCTGGGGGCCCAGGTAGCCCTGGAGGCCCTTGGATGCCTGCCTGTCCTTGTTCACCCTGAGGTTCATTGAGAATAACATTACTATAAACACAGCTAAATAACATGGGGGCACAAATAACAACCTAAGCCAAGGAACACAGGTAAAGCAAAGCAAGGTCTTGTTAGAAAGTCTCTGAAGGGGGTTTCCAAAACACAGGCAAAGAGTAACTGTGGATAGGGCTGATGGTGCATTCCCACATTTTTTAAAAGCTTCCATTACAATAGGATGGATGGGAAACCGAGTGCAAATATTAAACACCATCCAATAAAGTGTTATAACTTTATTTGGATTTTTGCTGTATCTAATGCTAAAATCCACATCACATGGATTGTTCTTTTTGAAGAGGAAAAGATCCTTCCAGAGGATCAAAAGGGAAGAAAAGAGAAAGAGAATGAATTTTTTTGTAGGTATGCATTTGAAGCATCTTAGTGGCAAAATCTACTTGGGAAACTAAGAGGCGATACTCCTACTGTGTCCTTTGAATTCCATCTTTTGATGCGGTATTTTATGCCATGGCAAAATCCTGACATGAGGCCATCTTCAATGAAGCCTAACAGCATATTAAATTCACATGAAATGGAGCCAAACAATTTTTAATATAGCTCCGATCAATGACTAAAAAAATAGCCTATGACATCTAGTGAGGGTGGTGTTTAGACTTATTCCTCCATCCAGTGGGATTCCAGATGGATCCTGGAAGGCCAGTCCAGACCATCGTTACCCATAAGTATATCATAATGTCACTGTAACAAGAGGCTTTGCATGAATGGGCATCTTGCTTATACAAGTCCTCTGGCTGAGTTGAACCTACATCTACCAAAGCACGTAGAACATTATCCTCTAAGATGAGGATGAAGAGTATTCTGCTATGGAGACTTCCATCTGCTGAAGGATGCTATTGCTGGGCAGCTGAGACGGTACATGACTTGTTAGATGTCCACATATGAAATCTCTGCAAGACTCAATTCTGCTATTCATACAATTGTCTCTAAAGTCAGTGATGGTCCAATAGATATGGGCAAGTATGGAATTTGTTTATACTTTTATGAAATAATTGTGTTATCCGCTATCCTATTAGAGTAACGTTCCCCACAATAAATAGCTTAAGGCTGCAATTTTGTTCCCACTAATTAGAACTAAGAACTGAATGCAAGGACACTTGTCTGGAATAGTCATTTGAATAATTAATAGGACATACAGCTCTAAACATCTATTGAACGATCACTGGAAAGCCATGGTTATTTTAGGCTATGTATTTGCATCTCCAAGCATATATAGTAGCAGTAGTTGTGTTCTTCCCATTTTCCTATCTCTGCAGAATGTTGATCTAAAAAGCTGATCAAATATACTTTGTATAACTGACTGAACTATGGATAGTGAACTACCTTTGTTTAGTAGTTTGTGCTGTAAAACAGATCAGTTCCAATAAAAACAAATTAAACCTTTTTTAAATGCATTATATTCTTCCTCTGTGATATTCTTTCTTCTAAGATCTTATATAGTCTAACAATACCTTCAAGACCAGTAACCACCAAACGTGTTCATGCTTAGCTGCTAAACTAAGCATACAAATGCATTAAAACCTGATCTGTCAATCCTGTGAAATGGGGGCATGACTGAATCTTTGCTTTTTCTAGTTTTAATGAAACCCTCTCCTAGGGAAGACAGGAAGCTGATTAATTACCAGTTTCGGAAATGAACAGACCAGGAGTAGGAGGAAAAGGAGAAGGATACCTGGAAGGTGCGTCTCTTTATGACTGGGGGCGGAGCCAGTCGCACTGAATTGAGAAGAGGCAACAGCTGAAGACCGAGCCAGAAGGTCACAGGGAAAGGCCAAAGGTCACAAGGCAAAAGATGTCAGTAGGGCATCAAAAGTCAAACAGAGCAGCCAGGGAAGAAAATGGAAACAGGGGAAAAAATAAAATAACCAAAGGAAGGAATAAAAGCAAGTTTGAGTTCATCAATATCAAAGAAGGGGTAATGGAAAAAGCATTGTCATTGGGCACCTTATAGCAAGCCTCTGAGCCAATCTGTTTCTATTTTCCATTTTACTTCCACAACATGAATGTTGCTGAAGCAGCTATAAATTATTTTAACTTTACTCTTCACAATTTAGAGCAGGGATGTCCAACCTTGGCTACTTTAAGACTTGTGGAATTCATCTCCCAGAACTCCCCAGCCAGCATGGAACAGACATGGCTGGCTAGGGAGTTCTGGGAGATGAATTCCACAAGTCTTAAAGTAGCCAAGGTTGGACATCCCTGCTTTAGAGTATTCTAATTTCTACTCATATAATCTGGAAAATTTATAATGAATTCACCAGTACATTCAGCCAAGTTACACTACAGTACAACATAGATTCCTTAATTCTTTCTCAGTCTAGCAAGAACACTGCTGCTCTTAAGAAGTATCTGGCCACATTATCTGTGCTAATCCTATTTTAATTATATATATTTCTCTTTGGAAGAGAACATCTGTAACTCAGATTGAACTACATAGTTCTTGCTGCTCTTCAAGCTTAGTTGTTTGTAGATGTTTTGTTACCCAACTAGATAACAGCAATGTGAGTGAGTACAAACTCTACCCTTATTCAGACTGATGGTGTTACCTAGTTGGGTAATGAATGTCTTGGATGGCAAGCTCCAAGTGCCAGCATTTGGAATTTAACATTAAAAAATAAAATAGGCAGAATCAGTGCAAAGAACATGGAAAGGGTTCAAGTATAATTCCTCAACCCTCAATCAATTCCATGAATGAAGCAGGAAAATTGCACCATCTAATCCCTATAGCAATCCTTTAAATACAATAATTCACTCAAAATATATATATAAATGTTTTTGTTTAATCAGTGAGAATGAACCTCTCTTTTTAGCAGCTGAGGAGGAAATGAAAGACAATGCAAAGCACCTCTTTTCAGTAAAGGTTCAAACGTTAACCCATAGAAGAGATTACTTTTGGAGCAGATTCTGAAAGGTTACATAAAATGAAATTCACATATGGCCTATTGCCTATATAACACAATTAATCCACTCTACTAATGAGTCAAAAGTTACCAAAGGTTCTGGTAGGATGCAGTCGCATTAACTGGATCCAGATTTATTCTTTTAAAAATTCAAAGTCTCCACCCACTTCCTCCAGAACTAGCTAGTAGTTCTTGAGCTCTTACACAAGCTGGCAAAATTGCATTACATCATAAACTCCTTTTCTATTGGCCATGAAGAAAACAATTGATGCATTTTGGCCATTGTAGCCAGTATTTCAGAGATGTGTTCAGTCAGTGGTGGGATTCAGCTGGTTCGCACCACTTCGGCAGAGCCGGTAGCTAATTTTTTGTTGCCCAGGCCCAGAATGGACTTCCGGAAACGGCATCCACACAGAGAACCGGTTGTTCACATATTTGAATCCCACCACTGTGTTCGGTGTTTCCAGGCCCTGGCAATGAGTTCTGTGATGGAGAGATTTGCTTTTTCAGCTGTTATTTCTCTCCAGCTCTTTGGAAGATTAAACTGCCAAGGGTTAAAAGACTGGTTTTAGGTGTTCATAGACGAGATGGAATTATTTGACTGGGTGAAATTTAATACCCTGCAGGTTAATTATCTGTTAACTGACTTTTTAAAATGTCCCTATAAGCTTTTTTTCCCTTGAAAACCCAGCTAAATAAATTATTTCAGTTTTTCTCTTGCTAGACTTGATAAGAGCTACTGGAGTAGCCACTTCATGATTTTCTACTTTCTTCAGCAATCCAAAGACATCCAAAAAAATCATCTGGTCTGCCCCAAATTACTTACTACTACAACTACTACTGCTGATTATTCACATTAAGATTTCATTTCTACAATGAAAGTCTTCCTGTTTTCACCAATATAAATGCAAGAAGAATCAAATCTTGTCACGGCTCAAGTCTATTCCTGCAAATATTATTTTGTGGCTTAGAGGTGTGCCCGCAGGTCTCCCATGACAACAGCTGTAGAACCTCTAAAGAGTACACATTTCTACTCATGTCTAAAGTCACTTGCTCTTTAGGGCAAGTCAAGTTCCAGTCTTGTTGCAAACTGAAATGTCTTCACAATATTGCACCCTGCAGTCCGGTTAAAAATAGAGAACATGTTGTGGTAATATATTGGAATGGCAATTTTGGATTGAGAAGGTCACAATTAGAAGCAGATCCAAGGCCAGAGTGGGATTCACAAGTGAATAACAGAAACAAAATTGCCATGATCCTTGGAGTTCATAAAATGAAGTGAATAAGCCAAATTGGAGTTTGCATGATTATGTGTTACATGTAATCTGGTTAAGGCACTAAATTTAAGCACAAGTTGTGGTGCTGCTGAGGCTTTGAAGTGCTGTTAGTTTCAAGGATGTAAACTGCACCAAGATCTTCTTACTGTCATTATGTCTCAATCTTTGCTTGATTATATTGTTTTCAATAAAAAGAGTTTCTGTCCGGAGAATTATTTATTTGTCATTTATAAATATGAATATCTGCATATTTATTTTCTAAAGACGTGAAGTAAAACTTTGTTGGTGAGAAGATAACTTTAAAAACTTTCCCATTTTGTGTTTGGTACTCAATTTCCCATTACTGGGAAAGACAAATTTTGAGAAGCCATTTGTAAGAAAATTTAAAAACAGCAGTGCTGAAAGGCTGATGTGTGACAGGAGCTCCTCTACTTTGTACAAAAATATTGAATTCATGCCATAAAAAAGTTTGGAGGAAATCAGGATAGTTGAGGTGGTTGTTGGTCCCTCATGGAGCTATCAAAATAAAACATCAAAGTCTCACAAGATAGCCACAACTGATCATTTTCTGGAATTCTCATTTAAATTTCAATATTTTTTTTGCCATTCTTGCTCACAATCTTATGTAAATTCAGGTGAGAAAATCAAATAAAATAAAATAAAAAACCAAAATTAACATAAGTTAACTTTTATTTTGACGCCCTGCATTGACCATTTGCATTTCCAGCTTACAGGGTGATCTAGAAAATTCTAGTTATGCTGTAAGGCCATAAAACAAAAGTTGGGAGCAGCTGCTCTAGATTGATGACCCTGAAATTCCTACTGGTATTATCAGAAATTGCTGGTTACAATGCAGAGAATGCCTCATTTGTCTATAGCGAAAGCCTCGGTAAGGAGGTATGTCTATAAGGCTTGGATTTAGATGTCCATTTTGACAATATGACCTCCCTGATTATCCACAGACATGTTACAAAATGTTTGGCATTGTTCAGGGTATGCAATATCCTTTTTTGTTGTTTTTGCAATAGGACTGGCAAAGGTCAAACCATTTCTTTCTCACAAACCTTCAATGCAAGGATGTGATTGGAACGCAGAGCTGCAAGTGTGGTGCTTAGATATTCCTAGGGGGGACAGTGGAAATACACAATGGGGTCAATTCAATTCACCGTATCATCAAAATCATAAAACCAATGTGGTTTTATGTAGTTCAAACAGCAGTTTGGTTTGAAAACTCCACCCAGATATTATGTTTGTATCTGTTGTGGGATTTTTTTTTACCTGTTTTGGTCACCTCATCATTACGATGGCATTAAATTTCCAGTTCTTACTTTGCTGACAGTAAAGAGAGGAACATCCAATAACATCCATTCATATATCATTAAAAGTTGCCACTAATACTGCAATCAGACTTCAGACAACTATTACTCAAACTATATAAGAGAAGTTGAACATTCCTTCATTATTCTCTCTCTCTCTCTCTCTCTCTCTCTCTTAAGGCAAGAAATATATTTGCTATTAAAATCCATATCATGCAGACTATTGGTTTTTGACTAATATTGAATATTAAGAAATCAGTTGTGATATTGGAAATTGTGGCTCTCCAAATGTGTTTAGCTCCCATAATGTCTAGTCATCGTAGCCTATATACTGTATGTTGGAAATTAAAGTCTAGCATATTTAGAGGGCACCAGATGAGGAAAAAATCCCCCAAAATTTGCAACCCAATAAATGATTTTTTTCAATATTATTACCTGAAAATTAAATGAAACTAAAAATATTTTTATGACTTAAAACTTTTGGGAGGGATTTAAGAATATTTTTGGCAATAATCTGAAACATAGCAGAATGTTACAAGCAATAACACAGCCTTCCTCCTGATTAGCTTTTTAAGTCAAATTCTCAAATTATGCTTGTTGCAATCCCCATGTTTTAAGACAGGCATGCTAGCTGAGGAATTCTGGGAGTTGAAGTCCACAAGTCATAAAAGGGTCAAATTTGAAGACCCCTGTTTTAGAATTTCACCTCCAAAGTAAAAGAAAGCAAAAATATGAGCCGTTTAAAGTGTAGCCTTACTCCCTGCAAAACTTTGAATTTTCTCAGCCATGTTCTTTGTTTTCTTACCATTGAGATGGAGAGACATTTCCTGAATAATAATTCCAATAACCAACAGTGTCCTAAACTGAAATGGCCAGGTACTTTTCTCTTTATGGCCCTATATTTTTACTTATTTTATGATCATGCTTGGGGCTCTTTTCATTTTAATCAGTGCAAGGAGGACTTACCTCTGAACTCAGAAATTGTTCAGACACCAAACAATACATAATACTCTACTGCCATTGTTCTATTAAGTAAATACACTAGGCCAGAACATCAAGTTAATCAGCCAGCTTTTGCTTGCTACCCCCTTCTGTTTCAGATGCCTCTGAAAGGTTTATTATCTACATAGTGTTGTCATCCAGAATTTTTCACCAGCTGTAGCTCCAAATTTCTCTTGGAGGATGTCCAGATCTCAAGTCTGTTTTCCAAAGGGATTTTCAAATCCTGAACAGAAAGTGTTTAAGCTTCTGCCTCTATTATCATTTCAGTCTGGATGTTTGATGTCTTTCCAATGTATTCCAAAAAGCAATAGACATTGTTGTGCTGGATTAGATCTACTCTTGAACCTCATGATACATGCCTTCCACTTTGACTTTGGAAGCAGCGGACTCAAGATAAGGCAATCAGCTGGGCTGCCTTCCTAACTATCTGGAATTTTGTGAATAGGTGAAGGCTATTAGGAAGGTAAACTAATGAAATTGTTCCCAGCCAGCCCTTCTAACTTTCTATGGTCTTTTAAACGGCTCCCAGGTCAGGGCTACAAATCTCATTCATGACTATGGATGCCAGTAAAGAAGTTGAGATTTATATATGCATCTTTGTTGCTGTCTGATAAGAGTCAAGAGTTTTGCAGCTCTTATCTGGTAATCTGAATGGTTTGTAGCATGGTTTTTAATCTGAGAAGGTAGACATAATGCAACAAAGCAAAGAATTACAGTTAACTACACTTTTTACTTTCTAAAAAAATACCCCATGTGGTTCCTTTAGGCAGTATAGGGTTTTTAAAAATTTAGTAAAAGTATTTATATATTGCTTTTTAATTAAAAATATTTAAGTAGATGACGCTAAAGACTGCTGTTTTCATTTATGCAAAATTCCCAATTCTGAATTTAATTTTTAAATGTCCAAAATAATTAAAGTTGAGGTGGGACAAGAAACTTGATCAGCACCAAAGTGATTCAATGGACTTGTTGACTTTGCATAGTTAAGTGAATTTATCTGTGAAAAATATTCACCTAGAATGGAGTCTTTCTCTATTAGAACTAGGCAATTTAAGCAATACATGAAGGCATTCATGAATCTATGATATTGCATTTTAGAAGTTCCAGAAAGAGAACCTAAGATAGCCATGTGTTATCTGCTTTGTGAAATTTTTATTTTTTGCACTCTTTTTTACAAGTGCATAGCTGAACTCAAGACATATCTAAAATACTTTATATTTTTTTGCTGCTATTTAGCTTGGCTCTAAGTAGTTTCTCTGCCCTTAGTCAAAATATTAGTTCTTTGCTTGGAAGATTCCCCAAAGCAGATAGCAATTCTATAGTTACATCTGTTAAATGCTTCCAAAAATGGAAAAATGGCTTACAGGTAGTCCTCGACTTATGATCACAATTCAACCCCAAATTTCTGTTGCTAGGCAAGGCAGTTATTAAGTGAATTTTGCCCCATTTTATGAGCTGTTTTGCCGCAGTTGTTAGGCAAATCAGATGGCTATTAAGTGAAGCTGGCTTCCCCCATTGATTTTGCTTGTCGGAAGCCAACTGGGAAGTTGGCAAATGGTGATCACATGACCTTGGGATACTACAACTGTCATAAAAAACATGCCAATTGTCTAGCACCCAAATTTTAATCACATGACACAAACGGTTTGGAATGGTCGTAAGGGTGAAAACCAATTTTCAGTGCTGTTGTAACTTCAAACGGTCACTAAACGCATGATTGTAAGTCAGGGACTACCTGAGTTTTTCTGAAAGAATGATGCTATTTTCCTGAAAGTATCTTATACTTCCAGACCTAAAACAGCAAGACAATTTATTGAAAATGGTTTAGCATCAATTTAGACCTCACAAAACCACAGATTTGCACATTTCCCCACCGCCTCACCTTATAGAAACATCTAAACCTATCTGTGGTCACATGTAGAAGTTTCCAAATAGAAGTTTCCCTTCCCTACATTTCCAAACTTTCAGCTACAAAGGGAAGGAATAGCTTAGATTAACTCCTCATTTTTGCATCCCTACCCTGAGGTCATAAAGAATAACAAAATAAAAGGCAATTGCCTATATTGGGAAAACGATTGATAGGGAACCAACCTATTTGCAAGTGAAAGGCCATGGATTACCAGTTGCTGCAGAACAAACAATGAGCAGGACTATTGGTTTCACAACGTGCTTAGAGGCTGCTTGGGGCTAAGGACCGGTCATGATGGAATGCTGGAAAAGATGGACTTTAGCCAGCAAAGCATCTTGATTTACCAAGATCTTGTTCTGGCTTTTTACAATTTGTGACTTAGATTAAGATTTAGACTTTGCAACCTGGTCCTAATCCTCCTAGAACTTCTGGAGCCCTCGTGCTACAGCAACACAGTGCTCAGTGATTGCCCCATTTCTGAATGTTCACATGGGATAATGCTTTCTCCTAGCAGTATAGCTCATCAATCAATATGCCATAGACATATTTTCTAAGAAGAGAAATTTCTCTGGATGTATGTTAGGATTTCTGTCAGGGCTAATGCTCCATGTTTTAAAGAACCATCTATTAGGTAGATAAACTTAAACTTTGGCTGAAATTTGATGCATTTAAGAAATCTTCCAAGCTGAGATTTGGAACATGAAGTTCTCTTGAGCATTATTGTTTATTGTCCAGATAATCTACAGGAATAACTTTTCTTTTCAACTCCAATCAGCTTCACATAAACAATTGCTTAGTGGAGATTTTGGCACTGAAATATTGTTTTGATGCCTTTCAAGAAACACAATTAAATCTCATCACATGCAATGTTGGCGTTGCTAAATATTTGATTTATTTCTGCTGTTTAATGATAATTGTATGCTGTTATGGTTTTATTTTGTTTTTAGGGATGTAATCTGGCAAGAGTCATTGTAAAATTGGCAGTGTACAAATCTCACACATATCGTATGGTTAAGAATTCAAATAAGATTCAGTGGTAATGATTAAGTTTGCATTGCATTCTCAGTAAATTAGCATTGATTAGAGCTATACCATTGGCCCCAGAGATTTTTTTAAAAATACCATCAATTACATCAAATTCATATTCAAAAGTTTCTTAAGACATTTGGAACAGACAAAAACAATACTTGGCTCCTGACATTTCCTTTCTTCTCCTATTCCTTGATCATCCACTTTTTATCGTAAGGATAAATTTTCCAACAAATGGAAATGTAGTTTTTTTTATTGCCTTTAGAGGATTTTAAGAGATTTAGCTGTTGATGGAAACCAAGATGTTATGCTGAGTACATCTTGCTAACCAGTGGGTCACACATTTTAACTCAATTTCAATTGAGTCAAATTTCGTAATTCTTTTAGACATTAACTTGTTGTCTAAATTGTAACTTGTTCAGATTGTTTAGATTAAATTAAAACATTAAATCCCGAAAGCCTTTTCAGGATTGTCAGCAGATTATTGCTATATAAGATCAGACATGTAATTATGCACATGGTGTTGTGTAAATTCCCAATTTTTTTCTCCCCCCAGCCCTTTTTTAATGCTATGTAAACACTTTTGGCTATTTTAATTCTAAGCACATTAGTATTTGTCATGTTGCTTTATTGTACTCTGTCTCTGTCTCTCTCTCTCTCTTGTTAATTACAGTTATAGTTTATCTAAGCATCCTAAAAGAAGGCAAAATAACACGACATCTGCCCTCTGGAGCATCATCCCCCCCTCCAGAGGTCCGTCTGGTTCCCACCATGATGATGTTACAAAAGGCTTGAAAACATGGCTGTTCTCCCAGACTCTGGGGTAGCCTGGAAGAGTTTGTGCTATTTTTTTTGGTTTTTCTGTTTGTGGAACCATATCCTTTGTTCTTTTATCTTATTATTCCGGCATTTTATAGTGCAAAGGACCCAGAGTTGTTGGGGGTCAGTTATTCTTTAAATCTATGCCAATATATAAATACATAAATATATAAATAAAATGCTGGGCAATATCTGAATTTTTGCTTCACTTCAGAAGACTGCTATGCTAAATGACCATGTTTTATTGTGACTGATGCTTTGGTAGGGTTCTACTGCCATTTTAATATGATTTGAATAAAAGAAACCATAGGTGAGGAGGTGAAGCATTCCCCAATGATTGTTTTCCACCCCTTTCTGATAGCAGAATTTGTGGCATTAGATTATGGAAGAACCTTGATAAGTCCCTTTAAAAAAAGACTCTTCTTTCTTTGGTCAAGAAAGGACCCAACCCACAGAATATTGATGGTGGGTGAGAGAAACACAGGAACAAAAGTTGGATCTTCCTAGATGATCTGTTTGAAGTACCATGGAAACTATCCCAACGTGGGATAAGATACAGAGTTCAGTTCAAAAACCCAGAAGAATTTGCTTACCCTGTGTGGATATTCTCCGCATTGACCCTGCAGAAACAGAGGGATTAAAAAAGAAAATATTTTAAATCATGTAACCAGACAGGACCACAGCAGGTGCATCATTGTGAAGAGTTCTTTCATCTTGGTGGGGATAATGTTGGTTGACCCACCCTGGATACTGGCCTTGTATCAGAAAGTTCTTGTACTTTTCAGAATATCATGACCAATTTGGTTTATTACAGTTAATTCAGGATCAAATATGCCCATGGATCTAGGATTGCCCATTTAATGTATTCCTTTTCCTGCAATTATAATATTATCTGACTTGGAGCAAAGAAATTTTCAGAGCTACAAAATTCATCAATGAAACTACCTGCCAATTCATTGGAAGCCATTCACTCCACTGAAAATGTACAATTTTCATATGTCATCTCTTGCAGCTGCCTGCTTTAACTATACACTTTTTAGTGTTAGATTTTATTTTTATAATAATTGGTCTTACCTATGCATGTGGATTAAAAGGGCAGGTTACGGTACATTCTTTTTAAGCAATAACCAGGGATAGTGGAACTATGGATTCAGGCATACAGGAAGAACCAGATTTCAGGTTTCATGTTAATTTTACCTTTTCTCCTTTTTGTCCTGGGATCCCCTATTGAGAGAGAGAGAGAGAGTGGGAGAGAGGGAGAGAGAGAGAGAGAGAGAGAGAGAGAGAGAGAGAGAGAGAGAGAGAGAGAGAGAGAGAGAGAGAGAGAGAGAGAGAGAAGGGGGGAGGGAGAGAGGATGTTTAATATTTTTTAGTGATAGCCAATAATCAAAACAGTGATTAGTATTAGCAGAAGTACTTATTAATTGACCTTTAACCTTGAAAAGCCCAAGGTCACATTGAGTGAGCAGGGAAATGAACTTTAGTACAAGCACAAGTTATACAAAGTACTGGCATTAGAGGAGGAATAAATTGCATCCACTTTTGAGATTATTAATACTTACATATTTTAAAATCCAAGCGTACTTAGAATCTTTCAGACAACCTATATTAAATGGGATTTCACAAAGTGTTTGCAAGGTGGGCACATTTGGAATTTTGAACTGGCAAAAAATTGTAGGTTCGCAATAGAACTGCTAAGGTAGATTTGACTAGGCTTAAAACCTTGTTTATCCAAGGACTAACCAGGTAATTTTACCCATTTTTCTGGTGTAGATGAGCCTACTTCTGCATAAAGCTTCAGACTAAAGTCATCCATTATTTCTACATTGTGAAATGCCTATAGGATCTTTATGGGCTAAAATTCATGGTTAAAGAAAACCTGCCATTGACTCCTGTCTAGAGCTGCAAAATAATTTGGAGGACCACCATACATGTTCATTATGAAGATCCATCCCTATATTTGGATTAAAAGAAAAAAGAATACTATTGGTTCTCCAGATACTTTAGAAAACTAGCTCTGTCCAGAACAAAAATAAAGGGAAAACCCACCACATCTGCAAAATAGAGGAAGCTAAATGACAATTATTTTGAGCCATGGAAGAGATCAATTGGAAGTCTATCTACTTTGGGCCAAATCAAGGAGAACCTGGCCATACCAAGCTTGCAGCATTTAATAGTTTGTATGGCAGGATTATTTTATTAATTTGGATGAGAAGAGGAAAACAAATCCTGTGTACGATTCTAGCAAAATCAGAAATTTACTCACACTGAAATGAGATATGTGTCTAGAATAGGTCAGATACACACAGGTAGCAACAGAATTAGCAAGATAGAGATAATGTTTGGAACAGGGAACACGTGTGCAAAAAGCATGTTTGTCCATAGGAGAGGTTAAAAAACTCAAAATAGCATGCATGTAAAATACAGGGCAGGGCTTCGATCACGTATTGATTATTCTACACCCATTCACCCACTGACTCTGCAAGCAAGATAGGCATATTCTGGACTATTACTATTTGTAGTTTCTAGTGACTGACATAAATAATTTTGCCGACAGTTTATTTTCAAAATCCTTTGGAATTTCTGAGTTATATTACTAATTTTAAAAAAACTGGATCAAGAAAGTGGTCCAAACTATTGCTTAATGCTCCATCCTGTTTATTTCCCAGCTTTTTTCTCACCTTCCTCCATACATGCATACACCGGTGCTATTCTTCTTGAGATATATGTGAAAAACACACTTTTATAGTTATCTATGTTTATAGTTATCTGTAAAGCACATGGTAATTCAATAAGGCCATTTTCACATAATTCCCACAGTGGAAAAAATGACCAGTTAACAGCATGCACAGTATTGTATATATTTTTTAGACTCCAGTGATTTAAAAATCCATTTGAATAAGTGTTATGATTTCCCATATTAACATCTGTTCCTAAGCCCAGTCATAAAATCAACCATCTGGGAAATTCGGACTGAATTCACACTACACTATTCTTATAATATAGTGCTTGAGATGTTGTTTACAGTACAAGTATTAAACACTGAATCCAAGGCAAAAATATGTCATTTCATTATTTCATATGGTGCCTTGATTACAGTTCCTTATGGTCTCATAGCACCTTCAAGCATTTCTTAGCCATCATGTGGTGGGGTATAAAATTTGTCTCCATTGTGGTTATTTCAGCCCAATAATGACCAGAGATTGCTTGAAAATGCTATAATTCAAAATCTGGTATACTGCCTATATCACAACAAAATTTTCCAAAATGGTTTGAAGAGAGGAGACTACTGAATTGTATTTCATGGGCAACTCATCAGACCATCAGTTCATTCTGAATTTTATAATCACCATTCAAATACCAATCCACAATCCTTATTTATATGTGTAATTCAAAAGATCAATGAAATTCTTGAGGTCTCTAATGTACTGCATCAAGATCATTACTAAACTTAGTCTGTTTCTGTTGGATCTATACAATCTCAGTTGAGAAAGTGACTATAACAAGAAATGCTGAGTGCAAAAAACAGCACAGGTGAACAGTGTTTGTTATGATTGGGAAATGAAATCATAAACAATAAAATAAAGTCAAATAAAGAAGCACAAACACTGTCAGCTGATTTAGATATGTATTTCCCTTGTTCCATAGTTGCAACATAAAAATATAATATAAATAAGCCATTCAAAATCACATACAACAGTGTTAAATTTTGTGCCCCTTCACAACCAATACTACACTTTCACATAGACATACACTATTAGATGACAATAAAATGGCAGAGGAAAGAGGCCATAGAACAATCTTTGGTATTACTACAAATTACAGATGTGGCCGTAGACTGTTTTTGTTAGGCACACCTTGTTTATAATGAATATAATCTACACCACCACTAGTTGGGAGTCATGAGTTGGTGTTTTGGTGTCTGTGCTACCATCTCATGGTCATTTGTAATACTGCAACCACACTATGGTAACATATTTATGTTTTAAACATCCCTGGCCAAGAGAAAGCTAGTACAGCAGAGAAGAGTTTGGGAAATCATTTAACATTCCCCAAAATTTTGAAATGAATTTCTAGAAAGCTGTTGGATCCATTTGTGAAGTATAGTTTTCTGTTTTAATTCCACAACAACAGTTCTGCCCATTCAAAAATGTCATACTTTCCCATTATTCCACAGAAGCAAACCTCTTTCTGCACATGTAGCATTGCTCTTAAAAAGTATATGATTGTTTTAAACAAATCTAATAGTATACCAACAGCTGTTTAATGAAGACCAAGTTAGAGTTTACAAATTTCTCAGCACAAATCACTATTCTGTCTTTCTAATCTGCCAAAGAAAAGGAAAACTATTCCTGGGCTGGAATTTCAGCTCTAAGCAATTCCCACCAGAGTCAGGCATGCTGGGGACTGTATTTTAATTCCATCTGGAGAGCTTCAAGATTTCTACGTTTCCTATAAAGATGGATCCTCAAAAACATCCCTGTCATTTATCCTTTTCCATGAAACTTAATAAGTAGAATGCAGCATGCAGAATTGATTAAACATCTTATTACCATTTCCCCTTTCTGTCCAGGTTGCCCCTGAAACAAAATAAAAGAAGAAGTGGGTTTCAGTATAAACCTTTTGAACATTAAGATCAGACATTATTTTAGATTTGTCCTGTTTATTCACCAGCTGGAGGAGGGGAGGGGAGGGGAGGGAGGAGAGGGAGAGGAGAGCAGAGGAGAGCTGAGAAGAGAAGAGAAGAGAAGAGGAGAGGAGAGGAGAGGAGAGGAGAGGAGGGGAGGGGAGAGGAGAGGAGAGGAGAGGAGAGGAGAAGAGAAGAGAAGAGAAGAGAAAGAGAAGAGAAAGAGAAGAGAAGAGAAGAGAAGAGAAGAGAAGAGAAGAGAATTTAAGTATTGCTGCAAAAGGTTAATTTTCAGCCTAGGGAAAATCTCATGGTATTCTGCTCACTGTTGCCCTTTTATCTATTAACCCATCTGAGTTTATTCTCCTGATCATTTTGAAATAAGCATTTAAAACAACCTTCTGGACAGAAACGTGAGGGGGAAGATTATGGGAAAGGGGGGACTCAAAGACTAAAGGATAAAAACAATGGAAAATGACTTCACTTACTGATTTGCCATCCAAACCAATTGGACCCTAAAAATGAGAGGGAGAAAAGGGGTTTGAGGGGTGGAGGTGGGCACATAGAGAGAGACACACACACACACACACACACACAGAGATCAATTGATTTAAATAGCAAGGATTTCTTTTGATATCATATTTTTGTCTCGCTAGTACAGCCCACTGGCTTGATCGTGCAATGTTAGGACCAAAGATATAAATATATCAAAAAGTGGGGGAAAAAGAAAGTCAATATTTAAAATATGCATGAGTGCACTATTTTAACAATACAGTTGGTACATATAGTGAGAATTGTGGGAAAGGGAACGAGGGACAAGGTGAGTCATTACCTCGTGATATAGATAGGCCACGAAGTATAGGTAGTCCTCGACTTGAGCCCAAGATTTCTGTTGCTAAGTCAGACGTTTGTTATGAGGGTTTTGCCCCACTTTACAACCTTTCTTGCCACTGTTGTTAAGCGAATCACTGCAGTTGCTAAGTTAGTAACACGGTTGTTCAGTGAATCTGGCTTCCCCATTGACCTTGCTTGTTAGAAGGTCCCAAAAGGTGAGCACATGACACCGGCACATGGCAACCGTCATAAATATGAATCAAATTTTATTCACATGACCATAGGATGCTGCCACAGTTGTGTAAAAAATGGTTAAAAGTCACTTTTTTCAGTGCCAATGTAACTCTGAATGGTCACTAAACAAACTTTTGTAAGTCGAGGATTACCTGTATGTTATTGCATTACATATCAGTAAAGAAGTACATAAAGGCAGATTAGTTTAGAATTGTTATAAATTATGGCCAATTATCTCCTGGAATGCAGTCAAAAATGACAAGGATGTTAAGAAATGGTTCTTATTTATATTATTCTTACATTTCTTTCCCCAGCCACTGTCTTTTCAGTCTGTTCAGTTTGCTAATAAAATGGTGTTAGATGGTAGGCAGGTGCATTCCAAAATTTTTTTTTTTCCTATTGGACTTTAAGAGTTTTAGTTCTGAGATGTCATTCCACTGAACATTTATCCATAACACTGACTGAAATGGAAGTTAAGCCAAATGATTTATGCATTTTTGCAGCTGGTTTGAGGTTATAGAATTTATTTTATTGAATTATTGTGGAAGGAAATTCCAAGAGTAATGTTGCTAGTTACCTTTACTGTAAAAAATGGATATGGGGATGCAAATCACCGCAAATCCATTTCAAATGTTGGATCTGGTTAAATGAATTGATTTGAAAGATTGAACTAAAGCAATCCATAACAAATTCTATTTTATGCATCAAGCTGCTATGGTTTGATGTATGATTTGATTCAAAAAGATGATGCAATTTATTGCTTTTGAATCAAACAGTCAGAACTTAGAATACATCAACATATTATATTAAAACAAACAATGTATTTTACAAGGTATATTTTTAACATGACCATTTTCCAATCTGTGCAATAAATAATTGTTCAGCAATTTATACTAAGGATCCTACTTACTGGAAACCCAGGAAAACCTCTTGTTCCAGGTTGTCCCTGAGTGAAACAAAACAGAACAAGAAATTTGAAGAAATAAATCTGTCTGCAGCATTTTTCTTGCTATTTCACTTCTATTGAGCTTAAATTCCCTCTGCTCTGTCGTTAGCCAGATGAAAATGGCTGCACTTGTTTTAGATTAACTCCTAAATATGGAAAATAAATTGTACAAATCAAAACTATTTCAAAAGTGATAGAATTCACTAAATAAAACAAGAGAATCCTAAACCTTTTTTCATCAAGTGCATTTTTCCGCCATTCCTGTTTTTTATATATNATATTTGGTCATGGCCATTAAACAATTTTCTATTTTTTATTGGTGATTATATCCTTGCCTTTGTGTCTTTTTCCAAGTCATGGGCATACCTATGTAGATATAGTGTTTCCGATGTGGCTAATTTCCTTTTCCTGAAATTGTTCCCATGCTCTTCTGGCAACATGGAAATCCTTCTTTTCATCCATGTGGTTCAGTTTCAAGCATAATTTCAAGCCACATAAATGATGGATCTTCCAGAAATTGAGCATGGCATATGTGGTTGTAAACACTCCCTGGAGCCAAACTAAGCGGGTAGAAAATGTATTTCCCAATCAATATGGAAGCAACTAATTGGACAAACCAAAACAAGCAGCTGTGTACTGGTCTGTCACATTGAATGTCACTTGCTGATTCTATCACATCATCACAAAATCTTAAATACAGCATTCTGAAGTAGGCCACCTAATGACTTCTAGTTGAGGTTTTAGATTTCAACTGCCTTTTGTCTTAGAAAACAGAGCCAATGGCAAGGAATTTGGAGAGGTGTAATCCAAAACTTAGATTATCTCCCCCGCATGTATGAATGTTGAATGAAATTTGTTGGTGCAGATGTTCACCAGCAGCATATCCAAACAGCCTACCATAGGAAACAGTATGTTTTAATTCTAAAATACAGATGTCTCTGGGTATGATCAAAGAACCTAACCTAGGTAGTAGGCAGAACCTGGCCAAAGCTAATTCAGACACACAGGACTTACCAAGTTCTGGGTGAAATCAATAGGTGAAGCCAAAGAAGCCAACAAACAATTAGGAAACACTTTTCTAATGAGAGGTATTTTCAGGGCCATCTAGTGTGGACTTGAAAAAACACAGTTTTAATAAAACAATAGAACATATGTAGCCCAGTCCTGTATGAAATGGTCATCAGAGAGTAGGGATGCTGGGAGCAGGAAGTAGAAGGAACTCACGTTCCAGAGCGCACACCAGCTAATTGGAATGGCCCCATTTGTATGCAAGAATGAAACGAGGCAGGTGGATCAGACTGCCCTGTTCTAGAATAGAATAGAGCTGAAAGGACCTTGGAGGTCTTCTAGTCCAGCCCCCTGCTCAAGCAGGAGAACCTATACCATCTCAGACAAGTGACTGTCCAGTCTCTTCTTAAAAATCTCCAGTGATGGAGCGCCCACAATTTCTGGAGGCAAGGTGTTCCATTGGTTAATTGTCCTCACTGTCAGGAAGTTTCTCCTTAATTACAGGTTGCTTCTCTCTTTGATCAGTTTCCAACCATTGTTTCTTGTCCTTCCCTCTGGGGCTTTGGTGAATAATTTGACCCCCTCTTCTTTGTGGCAGCCCTTCAAATACTGGAATACTGCTATCATGTCTCCCCTATTTCTTCTTTTCTCTAGACTAGCCAAACCCAAGTCCTGCAGCCATTCTTTGTATGTTTTAGTCTCCAGGCCGTTGATCATCTTAGTTGCTGTTCTCTGAATTTTTTCCAAACCCTCAACATCTTTTTTATGGTATGGTGACCAAAATTGGCTACAGTATTCCAGGTGTGGTCTTATTAGGGTTTCATAAAGCAGTACTAATACTTCACGTGATCTTGATTCTCTGCCTCTATTTATACAACCCAGGATTGTATTAGCTTTTTTGGTTGCTGCTGCACACTGCTGGCTCATAGTCAAGTGATCGTCTACTAGGACTCCAAGGTCCCTCTCACAGTTACTGTTTTTGAGCCAGGTCTCACCCAATCTGTACTTGTACTTTTGATTTTTCCTGCCTAAATGTAAAACTTTGCTTTTCACCACAATGAAACTCATTTTGTTGGATAAGGTTCATTGTTCAAGTTTGTCAAGATCTTTTTGCATCCTGAGTTTGTCTTCTGGGGTGTTGGCTACTCCTGTCAGTTTGGTATCATCTGCAAATTTGATGAGTTCCCCTTCAATTCCCTCATCTAAGTCATTTATGAAGATATTGAAAAGTACTGGACCTAAGATGGAACCTTGTGGTACCCCACTACTTACTTCTCTCCATGTGGATGTGGTGCCATTGAGGACTACATGTTGAGTTCAGTTTGCCAGCCGGCTACAGATCCATCTGGTGGTGATGTTATCTATTCCACCTTTTTCTAGCTTACCAAGGAGTAGGTTGTGGTCTACTTTATCAAATGCCTTACTGAAATCTAAGTATACTACATCCACAGCATTTTGCTGGTCTATTAGTTTAGTCACTTTATTGAAGAATGAAATAAGAATGGTTTGACATGATCTATTTTTGACAAACCCGTGCTGGCTACTAGTTATAAATTTGTTTGCTTGTAGTTGTTCACAGATCTGGTTTTTGATTATCTTTTCTAGGATCTTCCCAGGTATTGATGTTAAATTGATTGGTCTGTAGTTTCCTGGGTCCATTCCCCCCCCCCCTTTCTTGAAGATGGGAATCACATCAGCCCTTTTCCAATCCTCAGGTACTTCCTCGGTGCTCCAGGATTTATGAAAGATCTGGTGTAATGGTTCTGAGATAACATCTGCCAGCTCCTTCAGAACTCTGGGATGTAATCTGTTGACTCCTGGTGATTTATACTCTTATATTCTCTTACCACTTTCTTGCTTATTTTAATTTTTGTTTCTAGTTTGTCTTTTGCAGTGGTTTTTTTTTTTGGTATGTTGGACTATAGTTTTTTGTGTGTGAAGACTGATGCAAAGTATGAGTTAAGCAGTTCTGCTTTCTCCCTGTTGCCTGTTATTTCCTTGCCATCTTCTCTAACAGCAGATGATGAATAGATAGGTGGGAGGGTGGGCAGGATTACTTCTCAGGTGGAAAAGAAAATGAAGGTGGAGGTTACCTTTTGTGCAGGCTGGGGAAGACTGAGGACAATGTCATCTCTTCCTGCCCTCCCAAAAGGATAGCACATGATCCTCAAGGGGGAGGAAACAGGAAGTATAAATCAGCTCCAAGTTTCAATGTTTTATAAGGGTTATAGGATGGAGAAGGGAGTCAATCGTCAGTTGAAGGAGGGAAGGAAAATACATACAGAGAAGGAAAAAACTTCTTTAAGCCACAGCTGGCTCATACCAAATGGATCTTGGGGAGGGGCTTTCTCATTCATAGTCACAAAGCCTTAATTTACCAGGATGATGCCTGCCTGGCAACCTCTAAGGACGCTACTTAGCATTCCAGCACCTCTATATCCTTTTTCTGGGCAGGAAAAACCCATTCCCATTGCAAATGGGCCTGAACCCATGTCCTATTTTTATGTAGGGCTGTCTAAAGAATATCTTCTATTTGGATTCAAAGACTTATCTGAGTTAGGTTCACATTCTGTTGACCAAAAGGACATGGATATGTAGTTTTCTTGACAGCAGTATGGAAGAGATTGGTACTGATTTCTCCCAGGACTTTTTTTTTTTAAACTGGAATAAATGTAAAGCACTACAAGAGTTGTCCATCACAATTAGCACCACAGTTAGATGGCATAGGGTGCACACAAAGTTAGCAAGTCAGAGTCGTCTCCCTCCTTGGTGAAATGAATCAAATAGAATTATATCTTCTTCTAAATTTGCATGTGTATATGTACATTTCACTATGCAAAGCTGTGTCCTTCTTGTCACTGACACTTAAACAGCCATCTTTAATGTAAGCCATGAAGAACCAATGCGAAGGAAATGAAAAAAAAAAGCAGACCTATGCAGGATTGTGTCTAATGTTCACTTCTCCTTCCAATGTTCTTCTTGTTTTACACAAATGAAGGAAAATGAAGAGGCCCAGGCAGAAGGGCTTGTTCTGAACCCCAGCCAATTAGTTTGAACTTTCTGAATCAATTACATGTGTGTCACAACTTCAAGCTTGCTCATACAGTGTTTGTGGTGTAGTTTGCAGTGCCTGGGGTCACTTTAGAGGAATAGACTTGATGGCATGGTTGAAATGATCTGAATTAAAACATATGGAGGAAGGATAAAAGCAGATGCCATTATTGTTGGCATCTGCTACCAGCCATGGAAAAGATGTAGATTATGTTTTCCAAAAGCAAATTATAGACACTTTAAAGAGGTATGATGTAGTCAAACTCAAAACAGTATCATGCCAGAATACAAGATATATGGAATAAGTTCCAGGGAAGCATTTTCAGTTGAAAGCTTGAAAAATTGTCCCAACAGAAGATCAGCTCAAGAAATGGTAGGTTCGTTTCCATTATGTCTTCAGAGACTAAATAGCTACCTGATTGGGATGCTTTAATTGGAATGTCTGCACAAGACAGGGGACATGGACTCTGCCAGTTGCTCCCCACCCTGGGATTCTATTATTCTAATGGCAGTGCGGATTTTATTAGTCCTAACTTCTGTTGGGAGACAAACTCTTCCAAGAATTGTGCTTCCAAGATGTTATTAACCCATGTAGCTGACATTTTTTCCCCCTTCATAAACTGGAGGAATCTCAAAGGATTAGCATCTGACTCTAATTCAGGAACATCTAACATTTAGTACAGGGGTCTTCAAACTTGGCCCTTTTATGACTTGTGGACTTCAACTCCCAGAATTCCTCACCCAGGAATTGCTAATTACTGATTACTTTTTTTCTGTAACTCGCATAACAATGCTTACTTGGAAAGGGAGTGGGAAAATGTGCAGGAATATATGTATGTATGTGTGCATGTATGTATGTGTGCACACATGCATGCATGTAGAAAAATTCTGAGTTTGAAGTGAGTTACCGAGAAGTGCAGAACACAGCCAGAATCTTTGCAGCAATACTGGAACACTTCTGCTAAGATCAAAACAGCTGTTTCAAACTGAAAACAGAGTCAGAGCACTAGAAAACTAGATCAAGCCTGTTGACCCCAAAAGCTCATTGCTGCTTGATGAAAGCAGCGATATTCAAGTTAGAAATGCTTTGCACACCAAAACAAAGCAATGGTTACTAAGAACCCTTCTTGTCATAATCATAAAAAAAAACTAAGGTNACTAAGGTTGCACAAATGCTCTCTACCTAATATATCTTGCTCAATATTCTGCACATCATTTAATGCAGTACCCTATGACTTTCCAGTTTCTAGTCAATTAAGGATAAGATGACATATGTTCTATATCAATCCAGAGGCCTAAAAATAAAAGTATTCATTAGTGTCCTTCCTCAAACTTGGTGAGATATCAGGTAGGCCACCATAAGGTTCACACCTAAACTTGGTACATATTAACATTTTCATGTATTATGTAGATGAAAAGGTGGAGATAATGAAAAAGATCTTAGAATAACTGAATGTAGAGCAGCAGTGTGATGTGGTTGTAAAAAGACAAAGTAATTTAGGCTGCATAAATGCAAGAAAGTTTTGAAATCGTGGAAGGTAATGTTCCATTATATTTATATTGGGCAGATCCACCTTAAATACTGGGTCAGTACAGGGCACCATGTTTTAAGCCAGACACAAAGACACTAAGAATGGAAAGAAGGGCAATGAAGATGACCAGAGAACAGTAAATCAAGTATACAAAGACAGACTAAAGGAACTGAATATCTTCAGCTTTCAGAAAGAATGACTGAAATGGGATATAACAGCACTTTTAAAATACTTGGTGTGTCACTTAGAAGAAAATCAAAGTCTGATCCCTTTTATTGCAAAGTTCAAGGCAGGGCATGATGGTCTTACGTTACCTAAAAGCATCGCTGGCTGTGGAATTCTGGGAGTTGAAGTCCACATGCCTTAAAATTGTCAAGGTTGAGAAACACTGTTCTAATAGCTGATAGACAGACTATACATCATCTGTTGGGAATGCTTTGTTTGGGATTCCTGTACCAAGCAGGAAGTTGGAATTGATGGCTTTAAGTAGTCTCTTCCAATTCTAAGATTTCACGAGAAAGTTTAAAACAAAGGAAATGTAAAATCTTCTCTTTTGAAAATTTAGCACACTGTGGGATTGTACTCCTGTCCTAGTTTCGATTATTATTTTTATACTACAACCATTTATATTTAATAGAAGTTGCATTCAGCTACAAAATTATGACTTGCGTGGTAAAGTCAAATATTAATTGTACTTAAAATGAATTCTTAATATTTTATCAAAAACAAGACTTTTAATTTGATGAATAAATTCACACCTATAGCCAAGTTACAAAATTGTATAGACTAATTTTGATGGGAAGGAGACTCTTTATGGTTGTGTTGTTAAATTTCTTGAAGTTTGAAACTCCAAGATACAATGCAAATGATGACAAAGATCCTACTATATTAAAATCATTTTAATGATCGAAGGAGCCTCACAGTCAGCAGTATTCACCAGGGTTGTCAAAAAATAGAAGATGGCAGTTGTAGTAATATAATTAATGCCCCACACCTTTTGGATAATATGAACCTATAAAAGTGTGGGGTTTCAATGGTGTTGCTTCCATTATCCAAGGTTGATCTTCATTGCAATTCTTTCCCAACCTATCTTAGATAATCCTTATTCTGTTGATTTATCTGCCATCAGACTATGCGTCTCAGCAGAAGATACTGAAGCATTTTATAGGAGAAGAATGGCCGTTTAATTTACCACATTATTTCAAATCTCTTGGATGTTACAGAAGAAGATGGAAGTAATATAGCTCTTTCTGGGAGTCATGTCTACCAAATGCCTCCTTGAAGAATATTTCCTAAGCTTCCAAGGAATCTTAGAATTGTTTCTTGCATATTTTAAAATTGCTGCATGGAATATACTTTTCCACCGACAAAAAACATTGTACAAGCCATGAAATTAATATTTCAATCGCCTTAGAAACAGTCTCAAATTGATCTAAATGTTCTTCTTCTTCTTAAAAAAAATGCTGAATGCTAGGATGACTGGAGCATTCTAAACAAGAATGACAACAAAAAGAATCGTTTGGTCCTATTTGCTTTGGTGATAAATATATAAAACTACCTGGAGCTATTGTCCGGGTGCCAAAGGGAGATGAGCTGCAATAAATCCAACAACTTGTGCATCACTTAGCTTTTGAAATGAGAAAGAAATGAAAATAGCTGTTGATTTTTTTTAAAAAAAAATCATTCATATGGCTAAGAAAAGAATGCAGGAGGAAACCCGGAAAGGGTGCAACCTGGCCTCGGATGTCTTCTCCAGCAGGAGACAATAAAAAGGCAGAGCAAAAGTTCAGGCATTTCAGATTCCCAGAAGCCTTGAGCTTTCCCTTCCTCAAATGCTGTTTCCTTCAAGTGCTCCATAATAGAATTGTGGGAACTGCCAAAATTGCAGAGAAAGTCTGTTTCTGCCATGCTGAGCATGCTGCTTTGCTGAAGCCAAGAAAAAAGAAAAAGAAAAAGCAAGTAACACTGACTAAATGAAGCCCCTCTGGGTCTGCAAGTGTTCACCTCACTTTGCTTCCAAGAAAACCGTCTGGAAACTATTTGCCATTGTGCATCTGTCCAAAGCGTGCTATTATTCCAGCTTCCTTGCTTTTGTTTGCTATCAAGAGGCTCCTTAATGTTTATCACCAGCCTGCCATTAAACTAAATAATTTTTTACAATTGGTTCGCAGATCGAACAAAGAACATTTCCCTTTGTCCTTCCTAGTACCATTAATTGTTACAGATATAATGCAGGATTTTTCCAGTCACAGCCCTAAACTATTTAGTACTCCTGTAGGCTTAGCCTGGTAAAATGTTCTCTAGAACGGATCTCACATTCAGATTAAGTGGTTTTATCGTTACATGCAACAAGGTGCTCAAGAGTGGACTAGAAACAACAGGCCCCAAGTGGCCAGGGTGCTACAAAGGAAGTGTGTTAGGAAGAATGTGAAGGCAGAATAACTGAAAGCCTCCGGTGATGGAGCACCCACAATTTCTGAAGGCAAACCGTTCCATTGGTTTATTGTTCTCGCTGTCAGGAAATTTTGCCTTAGTTCTAAGTTGCTTCTCTCCTTCATTAGTTTCCATCCATCGTTTCTTGTCTTGCTTTTTGGTGCTTTGGAAAATAAGTTGACCCCTCCCTCTTCTTTATGGCAGTCTCTCAAATATTGGAACACTGCTATCTTATCGCCCCTAGTCTATTTCACTAGACATACCCAATCTCTGCAACTGTTTTTTTTAATAATATTTTATTGGTTTTCCAGTTTTACATTTAAGTATTTGGAAAGCAACGTGGTGATTGGGTTAGTCAATAGTTCAATAACAAAATCTTTAGTACATATCTCAGGTTACCTCATCAAATATTTCTTCTTTATTTCCCTTAACATTTGCTATATCATATTTAAGCTGATAAATTTCTAATTGTATCAAACTCAGTTAAAACTTCACTATCACATTTATCAATACATTTTTGCTTATACATATCCATATCCTGTTTTTAAGTTTTACCTAATTTTTAGTTTTTAATTACAGTACTCCAATTTAACCTTTAATATCCATAGTATTTAAGTTTTGGGTAAACCAAATTTCTTGTCTCACTACATAAAAGTTATAATATCTAAAATACACATATTACTTACTTAAATATATTCTTATTTTAATTCACAAACATTTTCTATTTCTCATCCTAGTGCATAATGGAGTATCCTTTGTTATCTCAAGCCCATCATCTATATTGTCTGGGCTAAACAATAATTCAAAATTATTTCCTAATAGTTAGTTTTCATTTCCCTTATAAGTCTAAGTCCTCAATATTACGCCAATTAATCCCTTATTTTTTATTATTTTCCAACAATTTTTAAATCTAATAATCAAATTTCCCCTCATCTTAAAATCTCCCTTTAGCCCATTAGTTAAGACTTTAGGATCCTCTCTAATAAATCAAACAGTCCCATTTTTTAAACCTAACTCTACCTTTCTTTTTATGCCAACCAGGCTTCCATACTAATGCTTTTAGATAATCAGATAGATCTTCCTTCATTCTTGTACATGTTACTTGAATTAAAGGAGACCATCTAGTTGTCAATTATCTGGAGGGACTGGCCCATTTATAATCATTAAGTTGTCACCCTAGTGGCTCAGATCCCCATATTTGCTCTAGTATAGTTGTCTTCAATTCGATCTGGTCTTCTTCTTCCTCAGGTTTCTTCTGGTTTAAGTAGAAAGTCACGTCCAATTTTGTAGTTGTTATTTGATTGTCTAAGTTTTCAGTAAGCTGTACTTGTTGATCTTCAAAGCCCTCCATCTTGATATTACTTTCTTCTGCTTCTGTTGTCTTGGGTTGTACGTTCTTTAGTTGCAGTCAGTGTTTCACTCTGTAGATTTAAGCTGGCACCTTGGTCTTTCAGTCTAAATTTGATTATCTTGGTGGCTTCAAAAAGATTTTCAAGTATAAGTTTGTAATCAAGCAACATCTGTTGCTGGTCTTCCTCCATTTCTGACATAGTTATAGATGATCCTTAGTGAAGGCTATTTATTAAACAAGAGTCAGTAAGTGTTCACCTCCACAGTTCCTAAAAACCAATTTCACTGTCCAGTTGCTGTTTCAGCTTATAATCTCTCTTAGATAGTGCCAAGGTCAGATCTGGGCTGTAAGTCACTTGTCAAGAATAATAAAAATAATAGATTGCTATACCAAGCTTCGCCACCAGATGTCCTCAATAGCATTTAAAGTCTTTTCCAAATCCCTGGTTAGGTTTTTATCCAATTTAAGTTCTTATTTTTTTCTTCCTTTTTACAAGTAAATAAAATAGCAGATCCCAGTAAGAATAGGAACTTTTGGGTCCCCAGATTCCCCCCAAAAAATATGTAAATCCAATTATATTAAGTTATTCTTTTCAATGTTTTGTTTTCCCAGGTAGTCAAACGCCGCCATTTTAGAAGGGGGGGGGAGAAAGTTCCCTTCCCTCTCTCCTCCAAAGGGGAAGAATTTCAAAAAGCTTTTAACAGGAGAGTTACTTGGGGTATAGAGAAGGTAGAGTCTCACCCAATTCCTCCGCGTTGCTTTCGAAGTGCTTGTTTGTAATTTTTGCCTCAGCTGGTAGCAGCTTAGTGACGGGCCATGTTGATGGACGGTCTTTTCCCCATCAGTTAGAAGAGCTGTCCCAGATCAAATGGGAGGGCTGCCGCCCTTCCGCGATCACTCGGAGGTCCTCTTCACGCTCGTCGCCCCTCTAGGGTAACCTCCGACCCTTTTCAGGGTCCCCCGGCAGGAGAAAACCGAACGGCGGGGAGAGCGATTGCTCTGAACGTCCGCTTGCGCCGCAATCGCAAACTGGAAGCCTCTGCAACTGTTCTTCATTTGTTTTAGCCTCCAGCCCCCTAATCATCTTTGTTGCTCTTCTCTGCACTCCTCTTGCACATCTTTTTTATATTGTGGTGACCAAAACTGGATGCAATATTTTAAGCGAGGTCTTACCAGAGCCTTATAAAGCAATAATAACACTTCACGTGATCTTGATTCTATGTTAATGCAACCTAGGAGTACATTGGCTTTTTAGGCAGCTGCGGCACACTGCTGGTTCATATTTAAGTGATTGTCCACTAGGAGTCCAAGATACCTCTCACAGTTATTCCTATTAAGCCAAGTTTCACCTAATCTGTACCTGTATATTTGTTTTTTCTTGCCTAAGTGTAAGGCAAGAATTACCTTAAATGGACAAGTGGAAAGTAGCCCACAACCTTTCTTTGTCCCAAATTTCCTACTGTGAAATGGATTTTCTCTGTACCTCTCAATGTGTACAAAATTACCTTAGGCATGCGTGTGCAATTTTCTCTTGTGATGATTCTGAATTCTCTACTATATTAACAGTTGGCTGGTTTTCCTTATATTTATGCTTTGCTGAAATGCTGAGATTGCTCTGTTTAGATCTGGGAATGTTTTCTTCCTTTGTAAACATAGGAGAGAAAAATGCTGATAAAATCATTTTTTGAGGTTTTTGTGCTGAGGCGGTACACTTTCTAACCAATATATTCTGCAATTTCAGCATAAAAACAAACTTAGCCACTGGCAGAAACCACATCATAATACAGTCACTTGAGAACAGATGCCAGTAGGATCTTAGGATTCCCTAACCCTTTTCTGTGATTCATCCCACACCCTGCAAAGCAATGTTTCTCAAACTTGATAACTTTAAGATGTGTGGACTTCAACTCCCAGTATTCCTCAGCCAGCATGGGGTGGCTGGCTGGCTGGGGAATACTGGGAGTTGAAGTCCACACATCTTAAAGTTGTCAAGTTTGAGAAACACTGCTTTACGGGGTGTGGGATGAATCACAGAAAATTGTCAAGATTAAGAAACACTGCTTTAAATACCTAGAGGAAATAATCAGAAGACATGGAAACTTACTGGAGGTCCACGGGGACCAATGATGGACATGCCAGCCTCTCCTGGAGCTCCCTGCAGGGATAAAGAGAGAGAATGTGTATGTAGAAAAGAAGACCAAAACAAAAATTAAAAAAAGCAGGTTAGAGATTAATATTAAAAAAGAGGCAGAAAAAAACAAGGAGACAATGATCAAGGTAAGCAATTACGCCAAAGTGAGTATTTAGAGTGAAAAATTCAAAGGAACGAGAGGAGAGGGCTGAAAGGAACTTGTGGCCAAAGAAATAATAAGAGGAAATGAAACATTTTATATTTCCCTCTAATTTTTCTTGTTATGTGTGTGTATAAGAAGTAACACTAATTTTCGTCCAAAATTGACGTTCAGGGGTCCGGAAAAGGTTAGTTCTGTCCCTCGGTAAAACCTAGATAGGACTTTGACCTAGTTTTGTCATGAGACTTAAGGAGTCCTTACCTTTCATTAGAGTGGAGTACTGGTATTTTTGGTAAGTTGGATGCCAATTTTATCTTGGCTCCAATGAACATTATTCTCCATTGCAAAGCTACCTTGTTTAATCTGGGGTTTAAGAGTAATTAAGAAGCAAGCTACCTGTAAAAGGCTGTGGAATTTATTTTGTCATGCTGTCTCTGTCTACAAGTGCATGGACTCAAAATGTTTTTGTTGGTCTGAGAACACAATGCTTTACACTGTCTTATTTTGACTGCATAAATCATCTTTTAGCAATGCTATATAGCAGTGTTTCCCAACCTTGGTCATTTGAAGACGTGTGGACTTCAACTCCCAGAATTCCCCAGCCAGCAAAGCTGGCTGGGGAATTCTGGGAGTTGAAGTCCACACGTCTTCAAATGACCAAGGTTGGGAAACACTGCTATATAGACTTTTGATTCCATTGATGGAATGGGGCCTTTTAACAAATGCCATTTCTATAGGGTGTGAACTGCAGCAGCATTGTATCAGAAGGGGAAGACCCAAATACCCATTCTCCCCATAGTACTTTTAAAGTTCACTTCCGCAACATGTTTTTCATGTTGCAGGCCTCCCACAAACGTTCTAAAGTTCTTTCAGATTAAGGTCTATTGATCATTATCTTTACATGTCCTCTCCTACTTAGTGTCTAACTAGGCTCCCTAACCCTTACACATTTCTCTGGTGACAAGGGCTTACTTGAACACTTTTAAGTTAATGAAGAATCAAAAGGCCACAACTGTTTATCATCGGTTGTGAAATCAAAATTACAGGAGACAAAAGGGTATGCATGTGCGGTGGGCGTAGGGCGGGAGTATACATACTTCCCAACAAATATCTCCCTGCTCAATACATTGGACAACTACTCTGCCTTTTCTCTTTGTTAACAGAACTGATTATTGTAGGAAAAAATGATGGGAGAGAGGAAAACACAAGAGGATTAACAGGGAACTTTTCATAATGTGGACCCTCACTCCATCCCCATTCCACTAATATAAATTCACAAGTGAGACTGTGCCTCCTCATAAGAAGTCCTTTACATGGAAGCACTCTATAGCAGGAGTCTCCAACCTTGGCAACTTTATGATTTGTGGACTTCAACTTCTAGCTGGTTCCCCAGTGATGCTGGCTGGGGAATTCTGGGAGTTGAAATCCATAAGTCGTAAAGTTGCTAAGGTTGCTCTATAGGCTGCCAAAATTTTTGTAGACATAGCTATTTGGAAAGGGACAAAATAACATGGTTCTAGTTTGAAAAGAATTGGACAACACTTGTGTTTTTCTAACTAAGTGGACATTTGTAGACCATTCTGGAAAAAGCTTCATTTTAGGATATTTTTATTTCAAGGGATGGACTTTTCAGGCTGCATTTTGTTCAACTATTAGGGCAGTGCCCAAACCCAGAAGGAGACAAGTTTATTTTAGCTAATTGGTGAAATGAAAGAGATCAATCACTCCTCATTTGAACAGATTATGTAAAAAGGCCAATCTATTTGAAGTCTAATTGGGGAACAAATTTCATATTGTGTTTTGTATGATCTGAAAGTCGTCAAGTCTCCTATGTACAACAACTGCTTTGTTCTTACTCCTCATGGAAGGAAAGACACTTTTGTTATTCATTGCAAAATGTTTTGGCTCTGATAGGGAAGGGCAGATACATAATTTATTCTTCATAAGTGTGACAGAAAGTCACCATGGATTGAAAAGAATATTTTAAGGTTCTCTCTCATTTGCTTTCCTCAGTTAGTTGATGAGGCTTCCCTTGCAGACGAAATATAAAGTTTGCATCTGGAATTCTGTGAATCTTACTCAACCAATTGTGCCGAGGTGAGGCTGTCTAGGATGCAGTGGTACAGTTAACTACATCTCCATGTGTCATTTTCCTGGACTCTCCAAGCACAGCTCTTAGTTATGAAACTGAAAACAGTTCCAGAAAGTATCAGATAAGGCCAGCTGCAAACGGTGGGTTTACCTGACCATCCGTGCAAAGAAGCTTTGGCCATGCTAGTGTAAATTATAGTAAACAAATCAAAATTTCTGAAACTTTAGATCATCTCTGGGCTTTTTCAACAGAATATATTTAAAAAAAAAATCTTGTCAAACTATACATAATTGTTGTCCTTCAGATTAAAGTGACAGTCTAAGAGCTGTTTTGAATCACAGTGTGCTATGTGTCCACATAATATTATGATGAAAGGATAAAATATAACTGTTAGGAATAAACTAGGATGGCAAAACATTTGGAAATGTTAGCAAGAGATTTAGAATTAGCTAAATTGGTCTAAATATCATTTTATAAGCCACTAATGCAAAAAAAACAAAAACAAAACCTGGTAGAAATCTAACAAGTATCTCTGGCCCTTCTATTTTCAGGAACAAATTGCTATTTTGAAGATGTGCATGTATTTGCATGTATTAATTTTTGTAAAATAAGATGGCCTTTTTGATTAATAATGGCCTTTGATGAAAGGGCAAGATCTTTTAGGGGCATGTCCATATAGTTTACATAGCAATGATATGGAAATTGCAACTTCATTCTGGAATGTTTTTCTAACTAGCCTACAGCCTAAGGAAGTTTACAGTATATAAGAATAATAATAAAAAAATCAAGATTGTGACCATGATGGTATGATTGAAGCTCCACTTTTTCTACTGATTGTCTCCCATTCATGTGTTAAACTGGTCTGATCATGCTTAGCTTATCAAGATCAGGGATTATTATTATTATTATTATTACTTTAATTTATACCCCGCCCTTCTCCCGAGGGACTCAGGGCGGCTTACAGGTAAATAAAAACAGAGCTATACAATAAATATTTAAAAGCCAAATTAAAATATATATTAATTAACCTGTATTAGAAAAATTATAAAATCCCTTTAAAATCCCTATAAAATCCCCCCCTAGGCCAA